>NC_085841.1:36785943-37088130 GCF_035594765.1 Anolis carolinensis | reverse complement strand
GCCTCTTTAAAAACTTCCAAGGAAAAATGTTGCACTTTCGAAGAGCTCTTATCACTTTTGTGGTAAAAGAAAACAAAGAAACCACCTTGTGCATCTGATGGTCATACAGAGGGACAGGGTTCACTATATTGCCTCCCCAGAATGAACAAGTATGTAGGCATCCCCTAAAAAGGCCACTGAACTATATTAACTAGTATATTAAAAGAAAAATGGCAATTATATTGCAAATCCACTAATCCTCAAAAATTCTCCTCCCAGTGTTCTAATTCAAAAGTAAGACTACAAAAGATATTCTGTGATATCTAACAATTCATAAATGACAGGCTAACACCTGCTGAAGTTTCCAAAGGCAGCTCTAAGTAGAGTTATAGTTGTCCTAATGGCAGGAACCCCAATAGCCAGATCCGGTGCCTCAGAGAATGGATGCAGCTGACACATAATAAACTAATGTGCAAAATAAGTCCTGGCCACTGCATAAACCTGGAATTCCCAAGTTCAAAGCTGAGTCCAGGACTTCAATCAAATTTGAGAACCTGTGCCTTCAGAGGAAGTATAAACCCATTTAAAATATATTTATATATTTTAAGTTGTATTGCAATGCTTTTAGTTGTGAGCTGCTTTGAGACTTTGTACAGAGAGAAAATGCAGGATATAAATAAACATTATTATTATTTAGCAGGCTGAATCCCTATTTCTTGTGAAAAGGCTATGCAAGGTGTTTTAAGTGGATGAAAAATACAATCATACATTTCTAAAAATCTATGGCTAGTGATCATTTCTGGAAGAACGATTCATCTCAGAATATTCTTGTGCTCATTGTTTTTCAAAGGCAAGAGTATTCTCTTTCCAGGAAGAGGTGTGGTTGTCATGAAGATGTAGTGAAGACAGGTATTAAAATACCCGAAACAAAAGGGATTCACTGCCGTGGAAGCAGACTAATAACTTTAGCAAGCATGCTTTAATTTCAATTCTTTATGGATAATCTAACCGACAATATAGGCTCTTGAGTTCAAAAGAAATACTACACATACACACACCTGTGGAGTTTCAATCAAACCACAAGATCTCTGCAGTCGGCTGAGCTCCCCTAAAGTTTGTACAATCAGCTGGATGTAAGCAAAGGAATGTCTGACTTTGGAGGAGTCAAATCACACGCATCTTACCTTGTTGGCAATATAAAAACGCTGGGGGTTTATTATGAGCTACGATAGCTGGCCCCACGCCAACTTTACTTGTACTTATGGGTAGCCTATAAACATTATATGGCATGTAAAGTTATTATGCTCTGCATTTGTTAATACTAAGTGTGACAGCCTGATTCCTTGCTGATTTATTTCATTTTATTTATTTCTGTAATATCCTGGGTTTCCTCCAATGGTCTTAAAGCTGCTTGCATGGTTCTCTTTCTCTCCACTGAATTCTCACAGAAACCCTGTGAGATACATCAAGCAAGGGAGCGTGGTTGATCTAAGATTACCCAGTGAGTCTCATTGTCCACCACTCAGACATTTCTGCAGGCCGTCCTTTCCTCCACCAGTCAACAAATTTGCTTCCGCAAGAATAAGGTGCTCCAATTTTTTTTAAAGGAGGAATTACTTTATTTTGAAGTTAAAATTGGGCTTTGGGAAGCCACCTAGAAGCCCTGATTTATCTTCAAAAGAAGACACATGCTTTCTTCCCACCTCATTTTAAAAGCCAATGAGTCTCATTTTTGCCAGGAACATGATCTGCATGTGTGCTTCCCCCAGTTATCTAGAGAGTGGTGCCAAAACTACTCTTGAAGTTATCTATCTTTGCTTCAAACAGTACACCACACCAACAGTACACCACTCTCTCACACCAGTTAATTTATATCTCTTTCACAGTTAAAATAACTGCAATGCTGTTGCTGAATTCTATGGACTTCTGTGATCCCTCTCTCTCTCATAAACACCTTATAAAACTGAAGAAACTCATAGTTAAGAATGGAGGTAAGACATCAGGAAGTAAGAGAAATCTACCCCTTGGAAGGGAAATTCACTTGTGAAAGAGTGATCATGGGGAAAAGGTGTCTCCACTGAAGCTTTATCATCAATCCTTGTTTCCAGAACAAACCACATTTTTCAAAATCCAATTATCACAGGGACAGAAAATGAGTTGAAATTTTCTGAACAGGGCCACAGACAGCAAAACAAATATAACAGGGATATTAAACCCTTCCCTGTATAATCTAAAGCTAATACATATCTATATATATGGCTGGAATTACACTTTAAAATGTACCTGTTCCAACTTCAAACAAATACAACTGAAGAACAAACCTACAGAACCTATCTTGAAGACTGCCTGTACTATAACTGTGTAGCATGAAGGAGCCATTGAATTTTTTCATGATCAACCCTAAGTCCAATCGTTCCGGTGAAATAACATGATTAAAATATACACTGACATGCATCATGAATTAAAGAGTCTACTGAGTACTAGAATCCTATCGAAGCTACCATCCATAGAGGCGTGCATTTTTTCTAGATCACACCAGTGGGATTGTGGGGGGGGGGGGGGGATATGAGTTTTAAAGACCATTACTGTATTTTAATTCTGTTTTTAACACTGTTACTATTTAATTGTTTTTTTAATCTTTGTGCTCTTTTTAAACTTATCTAGTGTGGATTGTTAGGCGCCTTGAGACCCCACTGGTATAAAGGTGGAGTATAAATACTGCTGCTGATGATGATGCTGCTGATGATGATGATGATAACAATAATCCTGCAGCCAGTTACTCCCAATACACATGCCTACTAGCTCCTCTCTGACATACACCCCATTATTCATACCTTTAGTCTGAATTACCTGGGAAGAACTAGGAGAGGACAGAGAAAGTTGCATATGACTACACCAAAGCACCCGCTTTTTAAAAATGAGAAAATTGCTGCGGTGCCCAACATAGTTGCCATTTCAGAAGTGTGGCAGTGCTCATGCAGGCATGAATCATGCACTCTGAAGTTTTTTCAGTCATTTGTGAAAATGTTCTCATTTTGACACATTTCCTGTGTGCTTGGTTAGTCAAAAGGCAAACCTGTTACATATTTACACAAGCACTATAAAATAATTATGCCAAACTGCAACAAGGAAATGAAGGAAAGCAGGCCTACCTCTGTGAAGAAGTCATGGGTTCATCTGTCCATTAACTCTCACCTGACTGCAGCCACTATGTCAGGCTAACAGAAGAAAGCATGAAGCATAAAAAGGAGGATTTCTTCCATTAGAAATCCTGCCTCCATTAGTACAAGTAATTGATAGGTCCTCTTTTCCTTGAACTCTATGCACTCATGTAGTTCTTTTATTGGAACTTCATAAATAAGAGCTACTACTCACATTTTCTTCTGTTCTCTACCAATCCCTTGAATTTTTATATTCGGTCTTTTAGTCTGTCTGCCTGAGAGCAGGGGATGATTTCTCACTGCTCTTCATAAGCATTTTCAGGAGGGACTTTAAAAACTATAAGTTGCTTCTGGTGTGAGAGAATTGGCCGTCTGCAAGGACGTTGCCCAGGGGGCACCCGGATGTTTTGATGTTTTTAACAATCCTTGTGAGCGGCTTCTCTCATGTCCCCACATGGAGCTGGAGCTGATAGAGGGAGCTTATCCATGCTCTCCCCGAGTTGGATTCGAACTGGCAACTTTCAGCTCAGGAACCCAGAAACTGAAGAGTTTATATAAAAAACAGAAATATCAGAAGAATACAAATTGTGAACTGAAATATGAGAGTACATCCTTAAAAAATAGTTCCTTCCATTTACAAACCACAAAGGCTTGTCAATAGGGGTGGAATCAAAATGCAATTCCAAATTCCTGGAAGAAATTAAGTGTGCACAACAAAGTATGAAACTTTTCAGTCGCAGGGCTGAATTCCATTTCAGAGAAGCTCTTGGGCCACATTGCAGTGGTGGGAAAAACCAATGGTCAGGACCAAATTTACGTGCCACCCTGGACATTCCAGATATATAAACCCCACTTGCCTAGTTTCCAACAGACCTCACAACCTCTGAAATGTCAGGAGAACTGCTTCTGGAACATGGTCAAACAGGCGAGAAAACTCACAGCAACCCACACATGCATATTGTTTCTCAAAGCTTTTACTGCAAGTAGCTGGACAACTATCACAGAGGAAGGAGAATGATTATCTGTAAAATCTAGGGAGATAGATTCAAACCCCAAGAGAGCTAGTTTCTGGCCCATTACCTGCCCCATTGTTGCTACATGGCTTAAATACAACAAGGCAGAAAGATTAATATCTCAGATGTCATAGTAAAAGTGTGCCTTGATCAAAACCTTTACATAGCATGAAAAATTAAGTTCCTTCAATAGCCACAGGAGCCTGACTTTGTAACGCCAAGTTTAAAACATGCCTGTTTGTAACTTCAATTACGTTGCTTGATCCTACAAACATAGAGGATAATAAATGACTAACACTGAAGTGCAGCTGTACTAACATTGGGACAAAGTTACACAGTCATATGAATTCCATTATCACAGGTGTTGGCTTTCCACTGTGGGTTATAACTAATAGGAAACTTGCTTGAACGAACACAAGTAGAAAGAAACCTCAGGCTGGGCTATTTTTACAAGCAGCCAAAGCGGCAGATGATATAAGAATCCATCACTCATAAACATAATAAATGATGCAAACAGCCATATGCAACACTTCATAAATTGGGCAAGCTTGATACATTAATAAATCCTGCCATTTTGATGTCATAAAGTGGTTACCACTGCTTGTCAAGCATGTAAAAAAGTCACCACCTGCCTACTGATGGGTAATGCTATTAGAAAGAACAGGCGAAATTATCATCAGATCTGTGGGGAGACAGACAAAGAAGGAAATAGAAGTATAGCCATCAGACTGAAGCCTATTGTTATGGCTACAGCAGGTGTGCTATCAAACTGCAAGCTGAAGTTCTTGGAAGAAATTCAGAAAATAAATAGAGCAAGCATAGGAAACCTCTTTCAGCCAGGGATCTACATTCAATTTCAGAGTTCTCAGGGGACATATGCCAGGTTAGCAAGACAGTTAGGATGTCATGAAAGCGCAAAACATTCTAGCTTCTTGGGCACAGAAATACGTGAAAATTGCTCGTCTATTGCTAATACTCCTTATTCATGCAAATTGCTAGAGTGGATATAGCTGGGCAGGATGACATTCTTGAAGAAAACATCTGGAACCCTTTCATTTTAGGGTAGACCATGAGTCTGCCTTTATTTTCCTGGTTGTTGACCTACTCTGGGAAATACAGGAAAAATGCTATCCTGTTGATCTTCCTGAACCTCTCAGCTACTTTGGATATCACTACTACTGGCTTCATTAGTTGGGAGTGGTAGGTACTGTGAAACTATGGTTCCACTCCTATATGAAAGGACTCCTATTAAGCCCATAGCCATTGTGTGATCCCATCCGGTTTCCCAGACTGTTTAATATCAATATGAAATCACTTATGTAGGTCCATCTGAAATTCTGTAATTAGGTGCCATCAGTGTGATATTGACATCCAGCTACATTTCTCCTCTTTGTTATCAGATTTGACTGGGACTATAAAAGTGCTCAAGCAGTGCTGTAATGCTCACAGCTTGAGGCCCTGCCTCAAGATAGTCAATAACATGAAGTTGAATCCCAGTAAGACAGAGGATTGACAGACTGGCAGTTCTTGGGTCTAGGAGTTGAATAGGCAACCTGCTCTGCTTGAGATTGCATCTCCACTGCCAGCATTGTTCATATGTTTCCAGTTTGGATTTCAAGGAGCTGGTGATAAGATTTCAAGCCCTAAACTGCCTGGGACTTTAAAACTTGACAAAATGCCTCTTCCTACATATGTCTCCTCAAAAACGGAGGTCTATTGGAGGTGCCCTCCTGTGTGTCCCTCCAAAGGAAACATTGAATTCTGGTAGGATATGGGACAGGCCTGTGGCACCATGACTATGGAATGCCCAATTGGTGCCAACACTAGTATCACTCTGGAACAAGCTTTTTTATTAAAACCTTCAGGGCCTAGCTGATTTTATCCACATTTGGACATATGCAATAGATTTAAATTGTTTTCAAACAGTTTATAAATGTCCTTACTTTAATTTTGAAATTGTTTGATATGCTGTTAATCTTTTAAATATTTTCATATTGGTTTCAGGAGGAGAAATACGCTCACCCCACCTCAAAAGAACAAAAACATCAAGGCGGTTTACACATACATCACCATACTTCACTCTACAGGGATCTAGAATTAGTCTGTACTGGATTTTTCCATGGATAGTGGGAGGTTGTGAATGTTTGGCTACAAACAATCCAAACTATTTATAAACATTTCTTTTATCAAATGAACAGTTCTAGCTTTGACCTGGGAGGCTGGTGCTTAAGCCTGAGAACTTTAACACCAATGGCTCTGATCCGCTGCCTTTATCCAGCACCTTCACTGCTTCCTGCTCAGGGAAAAGAAATAAGCATTCGACTGTGTGGGGTTCCCCCCTTCTTTACAGAAGAGGTCCAAGTGGTTTGAGTAAACGGACACTGCAATAGCTCATACAGAAGGTTTTATCCAATCTGAGATCTGCTGACACACTAATGAGGATTGAAGCAGACAAGGCAAGAGAGGAAAAAATGTTATTTGAGCACAAATTTAAATGTTTATTCACCAGGCTGCTTAGTTGTGAGAGTAGTGCCCAAACACAGCTCTTCCAATGTAGAAACAATCTTTTCTAGATGCCTCTTGGCAAAGAAGTGGGAGCCTGGGAATTTCTCCTGCCTGAAGATAAATCAATGGCCAAGGTTTCAGAGAGCTAACTTCAATGCTTTCAGGGGCATATGTTAAATTTCTCTGGGACACTCTGCTTTTGCAAAGCTTATGATAAATGAAATGCTGCCAATTCTATTTATTAGATGGCAGCTACTTAAAATGCATTGCTTTGACAAACTTGTAATTTAGTTTCATTAATATTTCAAAGCACCATGAAAAACTGCATTTCCTTCAGCCCAGAAAGTCTCTTTCTGTTTATGTTGTTAAATATCAGTCATCTCTTGGGAGCAAAAAATATGAATCTCAGGGTATTCATAAATGTACATTTAAGTTTATTTACACATCTGTGAGCTCAATTTCTCAATTGCAATTATATGCATTCATGTGCTAATTAGATTCATGTCTTTTTTAAAAAGGGGGTTTCAAATGAAGCACTGCTATTTAAAGCAAGATCAAAATATACTCCATCCTGGAGTAAGGTAATTAAGTAGAATTACCTTAGTGGTTCCTTATGGGAGAGCACAACTTTACCATGGCACCTACACTCCTACAAAAGGAAGAACTATTGGACAAAACCAATTTTTGGTTACAATTACTGCCGTGGAGACTAGGGCTCGGAGAAATGGGTTCAAATTACAGGAGACTCCACTTGAACATTAGGAAGAACTTCCTGACCATAAGAACTGCTCACAACAGTGGAACTCTCTGCCTCCGAGTGGGGTGGAAGCTCCTTCTTTGGAGGCTTCTAAACAGCCATCTATTAGGGATGCTTTGATTGTGCCTTTCCTGTATGGCAGGGGGTTGGACTAGATGACCCATGTGGTCTCTTCCAGCTCTATTATTCTATGAGTCTATGACTTGTTTTTTAAAAAGCTGTTTAAAAAAAAAAAAGCTACCCCTTCCCAATCTTGGGTCATTCACAAATATTGGTGGTGTTCACAAAGAAAGAATAGTATGTTGCAATACAACAACCTGTAAGGACCAAAAACATGGAAGAGCTGCAAAGGAGGAATATGTGCAGCAGCTCAAACTGGTTTTTGTAGTAGCTACCAACTTTCTGTCTGGCCTATAGGACAGCAGTTCTCAACCTGTGGGTCCCCAGGTGTTTTGATCTACAACTCCCAGAAATCCTAGTCAGTTTACCAGCTGTTAGGAATTCTGGGAGTTGAAGGCCAAAACATCTGGGGATCCACAGGTTGAGAACCGCTGCTATTGGAAGACTTGCAAGGTCCTCGGTCTTACAACCATAGGTTTACGTTCTAAAACGACATGCCTTTATAACTAAATTAAGAATGTCTGTATATTTTATTAAAAAGGACTAAATTCACTAAAGGCATCAATTCTGTTTGATCCTGAAAACTACGTATGATTATCCCTGGTTAGTACTTAGATGGGAGACTACCAACAAATACCTGGTGCTATTTCAAAGGAAGAAACTGGCAATATATTCACTGCAAGAAGCAGATACTATACCCTAGTATTCTAATGAAATGCTCCTTTCACTTTGACTCAAGTCCCCCAAACCTGCAAACTTTCCAGGCCTCCATCTATCTCTTAAAAATGCTATGTGTTAGCTGGCAGAGTAATACCCCTTGATCTACCTAACACTTTGAAAATATAGTGATTTTGAGCACTATTTACATCAATGTGTTACATTTTCATGGTTTGGAAAAGAAAATTTAGGATCTAAAGGTATTATGCCATCTATGACGTCTGATTTAAAGCAAAGAGTCTTAAAGACAGAGTGAAGAGCTTAGAGAAAGCTTAAATCCTCTTCAAAGTACAGAATCTACTCAGCCTCTTTAAATACACCGCATACACGCCCATACCTTTCAATTTTTTTTAAAAAAAATCTTCCCTTGGGGAAAAGGGGCCTAGCTCATAATTTCTGGATTAAACTCTGTAGTATTAGCTAAGGAATGGAATTATTAGTGACAAGTTCACTGAATTACTTTTCAGAGGTCACTAGAGCTTCCTCAAAGTCTAAAACTGCCACTGTAAATTTAACTAATGACAAATGATTTTGTAACCTATGAGAAGGAGAGATAAACAGAACAGGAACTGCTCCAAATATTAGGTTAGGTGCTTAAGAGTTGTATAGTTTTCTCTTTGCAATAGCAACACAGGCATACAAACTAAAATTATTTTGAACTGGTTTTCAATTGTCTTGTTTTAGAATTATAAAATGCTTTTGTATGATTTTGTGCTAACAGGGATAACACAGAAATGACACTTCAAATTGAAACCAAACATCTATGGCTAATGTTTCCTAAATAGACTTCTATTTGCACAATGAGCTCTTCCTGTTATTCCATACTCCAGCCCTTCAAAGCAGGCATACATTTAAAGATCCTGCCTTTAAATCTAAGACTTTGGGAGGCTTAGGTGACACTCATTTCAAATGGCATCATAGTTTGGTGTTTCCCCCAGGTTTTTATGGGCATTTTCTCAATTTAAAAGGTTACAAAGCTACAAAGACATCATTCATATCTGGCACTTTTGGTTCCATGCTTCTGCTCTGGAGCTGACTGTAAAACAAGAAGTTGGGCAACACTTGGGGTTTTTTTTTTCGTGTCAGGAGCAACCGGAGTTGCTTCTGGAGTGAGAGAATTGGCCATCTGCAAGGACGTTGCCCAGGGGACGCCCGGATGTTTTGATGTTTTATCCTTGTGGGAGGCTTCTCTCATGTCCCCGCATGGAGCTGATAGAGGGAGCTCATCCGCACTCTCCCCGGGTGGGATTCGAACCTGGCAGCTTTCAGGTCAGCAACCCAACCTTCAAGTTACGAGGCTTTTATCCCCTTGGCCACCGGGGGCTCCAACACTTGGTTAAATCCACAAATCGCATCTCATGGAGCACTAGGGAGATAGAAACCAATATGATAACCAGAGACATGTCTGTAAAGGAGTTAGATATGGCTATGAGGGAGATAATATCAGTTAGGAATTGAGCAATCAATAAGATCTCAATAGGGTTTAGGAATCTGAGAATTATACAGACTTCAGTGTTACTTTGTTTGAAACCGAGGCATTGGCATGTACTGTCTGTGCTTCATGATGAATATATTGATTTATACAGGACAATCTCCATATCAAAATGCCATATGGACTGACCATGGAAACATGAAACTACAGATAATAGTGAACTCTATTGAAATGAATGATCTCTGGTGGAACCATAACATAGAATTGTGCTGGAAGACCTAGAAAAGGCCAGGGAAAAAAACCCTTCTCCAGTACTCTGGATTTTATCTGCATGTCCCTTTCTGTCCTAAAAAGCAGGTTCTTCCACTCCCTAGCTAATGTAAATGGCTGGGAAAGTAATAATGCCCATGGCACAGCCATTGCCAAAACAAGTCTGACCACAATTTTCAAACCAGAAGATGATTCTTGATCAGTAACAGAAAGATATCATTTCCATGATCAGTTGTTAGCCAGCCTGTATCAAGTGGCTTCTCATGAAAAAACAGCAAATCTGAGACGTTCTGTGCTTCTAGAAAATAGTAAAAGATCTGTGATTGTTTTTATGATTCTGGGAAATAGCAATAAGACACAAAATCTACTCAGCTGGTGCTGAACACTGCAAAACACACCAAGCTAATCAGGAATAAAATCACAGAGATGCCGAGAGAGTACCTACAATGAGGCATGTGTTATCACTGTTGTTCTAGGACTTATAAAGTGCACTATGAAGTGTTGCAAAATTTTAAGCTCCAACAGAGTACGGTTTATTGGTTTACCTACACTGTAAAATTAATGTAGTTTGACACCACTTTAACTGCAATGGTTCAGTGCAATGGAATCATGGATGGGCCTTTGATTAATTTATCCAATATGTTACCTGCTCCATTTTGCAAAAGTTACCTGTTTTTATTGTATTCTATGTTCCTTTGTACTAGTAAAAACTTAAGTGCATGACACTTTTAGTTCCAGTTTTGAGGAAAGGCAGAAAAATCAACCAATTAATCCTTCATTATTGTTGCCATTTATCCTAATTCCAATTGAACGTCCCAACCAAAAAAATCCACTAAATCCATTGGATTTATACAACTGTTGACTCACCACTCAGCAATTGATTCACTAGAGCTAATGTAGCAGGCAGTTGTAACTGAATATAGACCACCTCATTTTATGACTATATATAATTGATGTCAGCTATCCTGAGTGGTGTGTAAGCACCAGACATGTGGGATATATGCTTTCATATAAATGAAATAAAAGCAAACAAATATATGATGTAAAGATGCCTTCCACACATAAAATGGAATGGAATTAATGAGAATATGAACTGGAGATGAATTAGATTGTAACAGCCAACTTCGGCAACAGTTTTACTTAAACCTACCTGGGAATGAGTCCCGCTGGACTCAATGAGACTTGTGGCTGAGTTGATTTATGAAGTGTTATTCAGTTAATTACATTTCAACACAATTAAAGAGCTATCTCTTTTGAACCAACCCTTGTGGAATGAGGAACCTCTCTTCCAAACTTTGCACACCTACAGGGACAAAGCGACTCATATTTTCTAGCAGTTCAATACTAAATCGCAGAAACTGACTAACTAAAATGCTCTTAAAAGAAATACTTGTCTGGAGTTGTGTAAGCTTAATCAAAATGATCTCATCTACATGTGGTAAAATTTGATTGCAACAGTCATATATATAAAAAGTAACAACAAGCCATATATAAAAGAAAATATAAAATGCCAAACAAGTTTCACATTTTCCTTCAATGAGACCCCCCTCCCCTCCCTCCAAGATACACTTATTAAATTGTCATCGGGTCTAATCTCAGGGTGAGTCATATAAGGCCTTTTTGTATATTTGGCCCCACAGTAAAAACAACATGTGCAATAGCCATGACATCACTCTCCGACATTTAAGGGCCTTTGAAAAGCATTTCCAGCATCCCAGAAGCCAATGAATATACTGCTTTGAATGGCTCCACCTGTTTGAAAACTATACTTTCCCAGAACGCTTGGAGTCTCTTACTGTATCACACTTCTTCCACCAAAAGCAGGCTTCATTTTAGGTCAAACACAATTATACAGAGAACACAGAGTATTGCCTGTGCTCTCAGTATTGCATCACTTGTTCAGGAACAAGAAATTAAAGCAATTCTCTCCCGTTTGCCCTTCTATTTCTCAGCAGAGTCCTTTTAAGTCAGGCATTTCCTCTCTATCTGCAGATTCTTCGAGATCTCATATGTTGTTGTAGTCTCTTCAATTCTGTTTTAATCTTTCATTTGGTTTTATCTGATTGTATCACTATTCGTCATCCTGAGTGCCATTTATTGGCAAAATGTACAAATCTGATTTAAAGAAAAAACCAAATAGAGGCTGTGCCGTCCGCTGGACAATAAAAAACTATAAAACTGAAACGTGCTGTCCTTTATCCGGGCGAACTGCAAATCCCTATAAGCTGTCCTATAGATATTGAACGACTGAGTCTGGATAACTTCAAAAAAGGATGTTTATTCATACAAGGTTGTAAACCTGGCACAGATCTTAAAGTTGCAGAAAATGAAACAAAATTCCATAGGTTTTAGTTGCAGAATTATCCCTGGTTCCAGAAGGCAAAGGTGATTATAAAACCACTATACCCTAATCACGCTGTCTATATTAGAAGGAGAAACTCTTTCCTTCCCTATCTTTACAGCAAAGATTAGTTCTAGAAGCGATGGAATAACCCTGCTCCTCTAACTAGAATTCCTATTCCAGATCAGTATAATTCAATACTTATCTAATTTGGATAGGCTTAGATTGGCCTGGTTTTGAGGATGATTTGTCCCAGTTAGCCTTGCACAGCTCCAGCACGTTGGAAGACTATAGCCAGAATGAAGCTCCAAAATGGAGACTAGACCCTGGTAAAAAGGGCGGTCCTAAGATGTTGCATTCTTTGACCAATCACTGCAAAGAAAACTGCAGCCAGCTCTTGCAGATTCCAAGCCACTTTTCCTAGGCTTTTGCAGCCAGAGGCTGAAACAAAATGCAAAGGAGGGAAAACAAACAAACGACCAATAGGTAAGGCAAACCATCGTCCTGGGGGACGGAACACTCCCCGCTTAAATTCCCAGGATGTGGGAATTTACCACTCAAAAACATACAAACACCTTTGCACATATGACAATACAAACACTAGAACTTTAAACATCTCCAATAAGCAACACGAGATCACTAATTGGTCTGTCCAAAATGGACACTTTGCCTCTGTTGCAAGTCTTTAATTGAACTTTCCTGACCTTACCGTCCGGGCAAGGAAAGGTCTTTAATACAATGCCCATGGGCCATGCATGGCGGGGCAAGTCTTTGTCCTTTAACAACACAACGTTGTTAACCTCAATGTTGTCCTGTGGGCTTTGCCAGATTCTTCTAGCTTGAAGCTGGCTTAAGTACTCAGCTTTCCACCTTTTCCAAAAGTGGTTGGCCAAGGACTGCACCTGTTTCCACAGGGCACGGTGAATTCCGTCCGGAACTGGCAACATGACGTCCTTCCATCCTGGCACCTTTTGTGTCAAAATAAGTGCAGGAGTCAGTGGTTGTAAGTTCTCAGGGTCACTGGTAAGGGGAACCAGCGGCCGGTTGTTGATAATTGCGGTAACTTCCGCCATAAGTGTCACCAAAACATCATGCGTCAATGACCTATGACTCAAAAACATGGCATTAAGGATTTTGCGACTAATACCAATCATCCTCTCCCAAACACCACCCATATGGGAGGCGTGAGGAACATTGAAAGTCCACATAATTTGTTCAGTATTCGTAAAGTTCTGAACCTTTGGGTCTCTCCCAAACCTAGACACACAATTGAGTTCTTTGGTCGCACCTACAAAATTGGTGCCACAGTCCGACCGAATTGACTTAATTGGCCCTCTGAGGGCTATGAACCTTTTTAATGCGTTTAAAAATGATGAAGTGTCCATCCCTTCTATGACTTCTATATGGACAGCTCGTATTACTAAACAAGTAAACAAAACTGCCCACCTCTTGTTATTTACAACACCACCCCTGGTTTTCCTAGTGACAACCTCCCAAGGACCAAACACATCGATTCCCACATGGGAAAAGGGTGGGTCTGTCAAAGTCCTATCCTGAGGTAGTTCTGCCATCAACTGACTTTGACAGTTTCGCCTAAGGCGCCTGCATTTAACACATTTGAAAATACAACTGTTGACCAACCTTTTGGCATTAACTACCCACAGACCTTCATTTCTAAGGGCTGCCTCAGTTAGAGTTCTACCCTGATGATGGATCCTTTCATGGTGATGCCGAACGAGCAGCAATGCAGTGTGACTATTAGGGGGTATGATGATGGGGTTTTTTATGCACGCCTTGAGTTTAGCTTTGGCTAACCTTCCTCCAACTCTCAAAATACCCTCCTTGTCTAGAAATGGGTTTAACTCATTTAGAAGACTTTGATTAGGGATGTTGAGCCCTTGCTCTAGCCTAGCTATTTCCTGCTTGAAAGCAGATCTCTGTACTGACTTGAATATGACGCTCTTAGCCTTTATCATATCCTGGACCTGTAAAGGCTCACTATCTTTGCAAGCTAAACGATGTATAAGCCTAGCAACTGCTCTAAGAAGACTGTGCCACTCCGAAAAACATTCAAAACGGTGTGGTTCCAGGCAAGATCTTTGGCCCATCTTGATTTCTGTGGTTGATTTGCAGGCTTTCACCTCTGCACTTCGTGAGACTTGAGCATTCATAATGTCCGAAAACCTTTGCTCATCTTTCGAGAGCGCTGTGGCTTCGTCTCTCTCAGAGACTTTGAAAATGGAGGAATACTCTGGAGTTATTGCTTGGCAGTAGACTGAGATGTGACTTAGGCAACTGCGCACAAGTGTAGGACGTCCACCTTTAAGCACCTGTGCTTGATTGGAGTCCAACGACGATGGTGGGTGCATCTTGTTTATGCACACTGGGCCTGTAACTGCCCAGCCTAGTGGTAGCAGCTGAGCAATGGGCGCCCCTGGAGGTCCCTTAACTTGGTCGTTCACATAGAACAAGTTCGGACAGTCCGCACCAAGCAGAAGGGCAATGTCCACATCTGGACGGAAAGCAGGTATGGCATTCTTTAATCGTCGCAAATGTGGATGAGCCTCCACAACTTCTCTAGTTACAATTTGTTTTTTGTTCCGAGGGATGGAGGAACACTCAATCAGGTCTGGCAACTTGAACTGCCTCTTCTGGTCGCAAGAGGAGACAACAAAGCCAGATGCTATGCGACCCTGCAACTTCTTTTTTCCTGCACACGTAGTCATAGTGTAGTCAACCATCTTGGTTTTAAGGTCAAACATGCGGAAGAACTCTGGAGTAGCCAGGGAGGCGTCGCTCTGTGAATCCAGGGCCACATAGAGTCTCTTTCTAAGCCAAGGGCTCTTGGCTGGATATACATCCGCTAGGCAGATAGGATGACAAACTCTGTACTGGTGCGAGTCAGAACACAGCTCTGTACAGGCGACTGCTGAAACCTCCACCTGCATCTCTGGTACGACTGGCTTGTCGGTGTCTTCGACTGCTGACTTTTCTTTTGGTGAAACGTTCCCTTTGGGGTGGGAGATGACACTGGAGTTGTGCATTGCGGTGCAATGCTTGAGGCTGTTGCATTTCTCACACTTGACGTTTTCTTTGCAGTTGGACGCAAAGTGTGGAGTTGCTCCACAGCATCTAAAGCAGATTCCCTGCTTTTGAACTAGCTGTTGCCTTTCTTTGTATGACTTTCTACTAAACTCCCTGCAGTTGGCCAAGCTGTGAGGCTTTTGGTGGATAGGGCAAAGCAACTCTTTTACCTCCGACCTGGGTTCATCAGTCTTGTGTTGAGTTTCGACTGCCTTTACGCTGACAGGTCTATTGGCCTCTCTAGGTGGTTTCTTGTCCACTTCAGGCGCCTTCCCTGTATGGATCCCTTGATATAAGGTGGGCAGGCCCGTCTGTGGATCATTCCTTTCCCTGGCCGCTCTGGTGATGAACTGGACCAGATGGGAAAACGGTGGGTACGCCTGAGAATGGGCCTCCTTGTAGTTAAAAACCTGTTTCCCCCAGTCTTCCTGCAGGGCAAAGGGAAGTTTGTCCAGAATCTGCCGCTGGGACAGATGCTGATCGAGGCACTGCAGTCCAGGCAACTCTGGATTCTCCTTGGCCGACTCTAACTCTGCAAGAAGATCACTGAGGTCCCACAAGAGCTTGCAGTCCTTGAGCTTTAAGGTTGGGAACCTTTGCAGCTTGTCCATTAGAGATGCTTCAATCTCCGTGCTAGCTCCATACCGCTGATGTAATCTGTCCCAGGCCTTTTCCAAGGCTTTGTCGGGATCAGCTACATGGGCTGAATATATTCTCTTAACTTGAGAAGATGATGCTGGACCCAACCAGGCACCTAGCAGGGTCAGCTCTTCTTCAGGCAACAACTTTAAGTCTCTAATTGCCCTCTTGAAGGTAACCTTCCAGAGAAGGAACTCTTCAGGCTTGTCTGAAAACTTTTCAACTCCCTTGTCTTTGAGGTCTCTTTTGGGACTTCTAAGGATCGAGACGAGTTGGGATTCTGGCGTCGACGGGAACAAGTGTGGCGTTGGCTGCTGTGGGGAGAAATCCCACCATACTCCTTGCGTCGACCTTTGGTCTTTTGGAGGGATGACATCGTCTGTAGATGGACCGATGGTTCCCTTTGGACTTGCTTGTAGGGCCCAATTGGTGGTAGGCTTTGATGGTTTGGCTGACTGTTCAGGAATCTTAGTAGGAGGCACAGGCAACCTGAGCAAAGACGAGCTCCCCGCTATGATGCTCTGAACTTTAGGCAACCCGAAGGCAACTTTAGGGCCCTGTTCTGACCGAAGAGAGAAGTCTTCATGTTCCTCGTCAGAAAGCTGGCTGTTTAAACTATTAAGGTGCACAAGCACCTTGGAGGAAGGGTCCTGCATTGGCAACTGACTTACATTTTCTTCTGTGAGTTGCCCACTTAGGACCTTGGCCAAAGTCTCAGCTTTTACCTTTTTGGCAGTAGCATCCATCCTTATTCTAAGCATTTCTATTTCACATTGCCTTTGGGCCTGTTCTATTTGGAGTCGCTGTTCCTCCTCTTTAAGGTGGAAAGTGTGGTCAGCTGCTTTTGCATCAGCTTCCGCCTCCGCAACCTTGCTCTGTAGCTCCAGACGTGCAGCCTCCTTAATGTGCAAGGCAGCTAGGGAAGAGATGGCACTCCCAGCAGCAGAAGACTTGCTAGAGTGGCTGTGTTTAGACGATGCACGCTCCCTTAGTTTAGATACCTGGCTAGACCGGTTGGACTTAAGACTAAGTGCCACAGCAGATGATTTTAAAAGATTGGTCTCATGGCTGCATAAGGAAGCTAGGATTGCCCTCACCCTATTTTCTTTCTCATTAGTGTCAGCTAAAACACTCACTATTTCTAACTCTGAATCCTTGGCGTTAATGCGCTCGAGGACCTGGACTATCTTAGACACTAAACCCCTCCAAAGACCGAAGGTCTCTTCGAGGTCTGTCTGTAATATGGATGGCACCCTTGTGATACCCAAGCTCTCTATTCTGCCCATCAATGTTGTGATGCGCTCCCATGCCGAACCTAACCTCACATGGAGGAACTCCTTTTCGTCTATTAGATGGGCTAGCATTTTGGCTGAAGGGTGCTTTATCCTTTGGGGCCTTTCATTCCTACTTTCAGCCTCAGGAGGAGATATACCATCTGTATCATCTTGAAATTGCATAGACATTATATATTCTTAGTAGCAAGTAAATTTACAACAAAGGCAAATGCAATATACCTGCAAGTAAATTTACAATAAAAGCAAATTCAATATATAATACAATTCACAGCACTTAACCATAGCAATATATATCACTAAGTAACTATACTTTACAAAGATTGTGACCTTTGGCGCCAAACTTTGGTAGGCAAGCTGCAAAATGCCAACTGACAGCAACTTGCCACTTGATACCTCCCTTGCCCGAGTGACGTAAACTGCCAAAATGGCGACTTCGCCAAATTTTCAAGCACCTTGTGCTCCGCGGCTCGAGGCCTGCCGCCGAAGGAGCACCGAGGCTGGCTTTGGAAAGGAGGAGAGAAGAGACGCCTCCTCCCCGCTGTGAAGGGAGGTCACCACCGCAGGTCAATGAGGCAGGTCACCACCGCAGGACGATGAGGCAGGTCACCACCGCAGGATGATGAGGCAGGTCACCACCGCAGGACGATGAGGCAGGTCGAAGCCGGCCGAGTGCTCCGGCCGAACTCGCAGCAGCGTTGCCAGGCCTGTCCAGGTTCTAGCCTGGTTCTGGTGGGCTTCACGCCTCAGAGCCAGCCAAAGAACTGTCGCTGGTGCTCCGCGGCTCGAGGTCTACCGCCGAGGGAGCCCTGGACGTTGCTGGGAACTGCACAGCCTGTGCAAACCCAGAAAGCCACGGGGCCACGTGCGCACACGCGAGCCAAATAGCAAGGAAATAGAGCCCCACTATTTGACTCCTTCAGGTCTGAGAGCGGGCTCCACTGCCTCAGACGCTGGTAGAGTCTTTAGGTATGCAGACTGAGCTCAGGCGGAAAAGCCGCGGCCTAAACTAAACTTCCTAAACTATAAAAAACTATAAGCCGTGCAAGCTAGCTCAAGCGGAAAAACCGCTGATCTACCTCAAAACTGTGCCGTCCGCTGGACAATAAAAAACTATAAAACTGAAACGTGCTGTCCTTTATCCGGGCGAACTGCAAATCCCTATAAGCTGTCCTATAGATATTGAACGACTGAGTCTGGATAACTTCAAAAAAGGATGTTTATTCATACAAGGTTGTAAACCTGGCACAGATCTTAAAGTTGCAGAAAATGAAACAAATTTCCATAGGTTTTAGTTGCAGAATTATCCCTGGTTCCAGAAGGCAAAGGTGATTATAAAACCACTATACCCTAATCACGCTGTCTATATTAGAAGGAGAAACTCTTTCCTTCCCTATCTTTACAGCAAAGATTAGTTCTAGAAGCGATGGAATAACCCTGCTCCTCTAACTAGAATTCCTATTCCAGATCAGTATAATTCAATACTTATCTAATTTGGATAGGCTTAGATTGGCCTGGTTTTGAGGATGATTTGTCCCAGTTAGCCTTGCACAGCTCCAGCACGTTGGAAGACTATAGCCAGAATGAAGCTCCAAAATGGAGACTAGACCCTGGTAAAAAGGGCGGTCCTAAGATGTTGCATTCTTTGACCAATCACTGCAAAGAAAACTGCAGCCAGCTCTTGCAGATTCCAAGCCACTTTTCCTAGGCTTTTGCAGCCAGAGGCTGAAACAAAATGCAAAGGAGGGAAAACAAACAAACGACCAATAGGTAAGGCAAACCATCGTCCTGGGGGACGGAACAGAGGCATTGTGCACACATGAACACACACAAGGTATGGTTGCTTACCTGTAACCGTGTGTCTTCCAGTGGTCACCTCTGGAATTCACACCTGTGGTATCTCCAGCATCCACGCAGCTGTTTCGGATATCTCTTGAAAAGCTTTGCTCCATTGAGGACTCCAGCCCCGCCCTTCCCCATCAGCAATAAAGCCAGGCTGCGGGGCTTGAGGCCTTAGTTCCGTACCGCGAAAAGCAGTCGCACTAGGCATGACAAATGTGGGGAGGATGGGCGGGTTGTGTGAATTCCAGAGGTGACCACTGGAAGAAACACGGTTACAGGTAAGCAACCATACCTTCTTCTGCGTGGTCACTCTGGAATCCACACCTGTGGTAGACTAGCAAGCTTAGTGACGGATGGTGGGCGTCATGCTAGTGTGGAAAAAAGGATTGTCCTTCCAAATGTGCATCCCTTTTGGCTGCCAGATCCAATTGGTAATGCATAATAAAAGTGTGCGGTGTCGACCCAATGGCCGCACGGCAAATGTCATCTAATGGCACTCCATGCAAAAATGCTATTGAGGCAGCCATTGCTCTGGTGGAATGTGCATGGATCTGAACAGGTAAGTCCAGTCCTGCCATCTCATAAGCTAATTGGATAGTTGAAACTATCCAAGTTGCCAATCTCTTAGTGGAAACTGGGAGGCCAATAGCATCCTCATGGTACATGACAAACAATCTTGGTGATTTCCGCAATGGAGCTGTGCAATGTACATAAAAAGATAGAGCTCTACACACATCGAGGAGGTGCAATGATTGCTCAAGAGGTGTTGATGGATTTGGAAATAATGCAGGTAGAACAATGTCCTGAGACATGTGAAACTGAGATGCAGCCTTGAGCAAAAAAGAAATCTGTTTGAAGGACAACTTTGTCTTTATGAAACTTAAGGTAAGGATCATCAACCCTAAGGGCAGTAAGCTCGCTGGCACAACGAGCAAATGTAATTGCCACCAAAAAGGCAGTTTTCCAGGAAAGGTAATGGATCTCTCCAGTGGCCATAGGTTTGAAGGGAGATTTTACTAGGGCTGAAAGGACAATTTCCAATTTCCAGGAAGGAGAGACAGGGCGAACTTGCGGCCAAAAGTTCCTGAAACCCTGTAAGAACCTACTCACAAGCAGGTCAGAAAAGGGAGAAGGTAAATAATGTTCCTTCTTGAATGAGGCTATGGCAGCCAAATAAACTTTGAGTGACGATAAAGATAGTCCTGAATCAGATAGAGACATTAAAAACTGAAGAAGAACAGAAGTAGGTGCTAACAATGGTTGAACTTTCTGTTGTTGAGCAAAATTACAGAACAACGTCACTTACAGATATAGGAGTACTTGGTGATAGGCCAAAGAGCAAGATCCAAAATGTTTCTCAGTGGTTGAGGAAGAGATGGGGCCGAATCCTTCATGCCGTCAGTCGGAGACATGTGATTTTGGAGTAAGGGACTGAAGTGGATCCTGAAGTCAGCAAGTCTGGTCTGAGTGGCAATCGAACATAATCGTTGCCTACGAGTTGGAGGAGAGTGGCAAGCCACAGCTGACAGGGCTACCATGGCATTATCAGAATACAGTTGACCTGCTCTGCTTGCAGACGAGCCACTACTCTGGATAGCAGTGGAAGTGGTGGAAAGCTATACAGGGGCGCCGATGTCCAGTCCAGGAGGAAAGCATCCCCTAAACACCCCGGCTGTTGAAGATGAGGGAGTCGTGAGCCGTAAAACTGGCATTTTGTGTTGGAAGGGGAAGCAAAAAGGTCCACTAAAGGAGTGCCATGTACGGAAAAGTGGGCAGGATGAAGGGACCACTTGTGGTCTGCATAAGTTTTCCGACTGAGAGTGTCTGCTAGAGAATTCTCGTTGCCTGGGACATGGACAGCCATGATGGTTACATTCCTGGCTATGCACCAATTCCAGATCCTGAGAGTAAGGATCACCAGAGCTCAAGATCGTGTGCCTCTTGCTTGTTGACATAAAAGATGACAATAGTGTTGTCGGTGGTGAGTTGCACAACGTGTCCTTCGATTAGATGACTGAAAGCGTGAAGTGCCCTTTCCACTGCTAGCAGCTCCAGATAGTTGATGTGCTTGTCTCCCTCTGCTATGGTCCAGGCACCATGATCTGTAAGGTTGCCTAGATGAGCTCCCCAACCTGTTAGTGAAGCATTGGTTGCCAGCAGCATCGAGGGCCTGGGGAGATGAAATGGAAGTCCAATGCACAAGTTGGATCGGTGAGTCCACGACTGTAGAGAGTGGCGAATAGCTGCAGGGATTAGCAAATGACTGTTGGGGCTGTCGTGTAAAGGATAAAACGTTCTGATGAACCATATTTGAAGTGGTCAAAGATGAAGCCAAGCAAATGGAGTCACTCCCGTAGTGGAAGCCATATGTCCGAGAAGGCACTGAATGTCCCTGGCCTGAACGGATGTCTTTGTTATTACTCGAAGAGCCAGAGTACGAAGATTCCATAATCTGTCGTCTGGAAGGTACGCTCTTGCCTGAGTCCAAGACAGCCCCAATACATTGAGCAGTTTGGCAGGGTTGAAAATGAGACTTGTCCTTGTTGATAATAAGGCCCAGTTTCTGTAATAACAACAAAGTAAACTGAATCTTGCTTTGTAACTAGTTACATGTTTTAGCGACCAGTAACCAATCATCAATGTAGGAATAGAGCACTACACTCTCTAAGGTGAGCTGCCACCACTTTAGTAAACACTCTGGGAGCTGTAGAGATGCCAAAGGGGAGAATGCAAAAAAAAAAGCTTGGCCATTAGTTATAAAGGACAAAAATCTATGGTCTTGGCATCTAATTGCCACATGAAAACAAGCATCTTTAAGATCAATCCTCGCAAACCAAGCATTGCTGGGCAAAAAAGGGGGAGGATGGTTGATAAAGTCACCATCCAAAAACAATGATAAATAATGTATGCATTTAGCCCTCTAAGATACAAAATAGGACGGAGACCTCCATTTTTTAAAGAAACATATATATATATATATATATAGAGAGAGAGAGAGAGAGAGAGAGAGAGAGAAAGAGAGAAAGAGGAAAAGGAAACATAGAGGGCGACAAGGGTTCTATAGCACCCTTCTCAAGTAAAGTAAGAACTTCCTGCCAAAGAGCAGAAGAGTGAGGGGTAACACGAACAGTTCCCACTGGGGGTTGTTCAAAAAATTCAATGGCATAGCCATGTTCCACAATTTCCAGCACTCAAGCGTCTGATATAACAGAACGCCAGGCCTCAAAAAATGGAGCTAACCTGTCTCCAAAAACAGGGGAGGAGGACTGAACAGAAGAAGTGCAAAACTCACCCAGTGAAGGAGGAAGATTCCCATCACCAACAGAAAAAGACATAGGGTTGTCAAAAACGACGCCGACCCTGGTCCTGTTGCTTCCCTTTAGTGGACTGACGTCCCCTGGTTGAAGATTTACGTCTACTGGGGACTGAAAATCTAGGATTCTGACCCTGAGAAGGCCTAAAGGGAACAGGCCATAAAGGCTGGCGGTAAAGTGGTTGGGAAGTTGGCCACCGAAATCTAGGTTGATAGTTAGGCTGAGAGAAACCAAATTTCTGCACTGCTTCCTTAATCTTCTATGTACTTTTCAACTCAGGATCTGTGTCAGGATGAAATAAGTTGTTTTCAGACATCGGCAGTTTTTCAGCCATAGCTCTTCCCTCTTCAGATGACGTAGAAGACCTTAGCCAGGCATGGCGGTGAATAGCTGTTGCAGCTGCAAATATCCTTCCAGCTGTGTCAGCCCCATGTTTAGCCAAGTCCCTTTGATGAAGAGCTAAAGTGATCCCTTCTTGGTGAAGAGTCCTTGGCAACTGCTGATGCTCTAGTGGAATCATGTCTAGGTAAGGTGTTAACGTGTCCCACAAGTAAGACTACTAGGCCACCATATAGGCCTGTTAATGAGCCATACACGTTATTAAACTAGCAGCAGTGTGCATTTTTTTTCTATTTTTTCCACAACCATCCATCTTCTTGCCCTATTTATCTGGTGGAGCAGATTGCAATTTCTTAGATTTCTTTGGTTGCACTACTTTCATCACAACGGAATTTGGTTTCAGTCAACTACTGAGCTGAGGATATATATATACGATATAGAGAATCAAACTTTTAGACACAGCACGCACAGAAGATGGGGGACCAGATTGAGTTTTAGCTAACTTCAACAGCAAAATAAAGTGCAGGAAACACCGTACTAAGCACTGGGTCCTTTAATAAAGACACAGCAAGCAATTGGAGAGAATAAACCAAATGCAAAATCAATGAAGAAAATGAGGAGTTATCCTCTGTCGTAGTAACTGAGGAAGTACAACACTGTGTTAAGTATCCTCATCAATAAAAGAATCAGTGTGAAACAAAATCATCATCCTGTGCCTGAGAAACTCAAGGAACAGAAAAATTAGTAAATTGGTTAGGCTGTGAAAAAACAGTCCCAAAATTATGAGGATTGAGCAAGTAATACCAGCCCCCTTGCTGAGTAGCTGGCCATACAGTTTGGGAATAGGGAAAAGGAAATATACTTGCAGTTTGGAATGGAGCCGGTTGAGTGATACCATGGGGAACCGCTCTAGGCGGGGGGGCCACGAGAGGTACCCTCAAGGGGGTCATCCTCTAGGAGCTGAGCCCCAGTGCCCCGGTAAGCCATCACTCGTGCGGGCGGCGTGGCTGCCAGAAGGTTGCTCTCCTCGGGAGGAGGCAGGAGCATGGCAGGGAGAGGCCCTCCCCCTGCCTGCTGAGGCAAATGCGGCGGCGAAAGGGTCAGGGGCTCTAAATGACGTGCCGCTGCTGCCAAGGGAAGGGAGGATTGCACAATAGATGTGCCAGAAGCCAGTTTGACTTCTGGATGCACTTGGTTGGTGCTGGCTCCGCCCCTTCCTGAGCCTTAGCTGGAGGGGCGGAAGATCTTTTTGCCGCCTTTTCCCTTCCTGCCGAAGTGGCAAGTGAGGAAGGAGAAGGTGAGTCTACAGCCCCAAGGGCTGTGCTTAAAGTAGCTTGCGTCTCTACAGACGCGGCGGCAGCGCGCGAGGGAGCCGGATGGTCGCCTCAGCGACACAAAACACAGAGGGGATGGGGGTCTCCCTTGGGCAGCTTCTCGCCAAACCCCATGCACTTAAGGTCTGCAGAAGCAGCCATACTGGCCTTAAGAGGAAGCAAAGTCCAAGTTTGCAAAGTCCAAAGGATAAAAAGGAGTCCTTAGCCAAGTCCAAAAATCCAAAGTCAAGAGGAGATATAATCCGATGTTGCTGCTTTCGCGGACAAAAGGAACTAAGGCCTCAAGCCCAGCAGCCTGGCTTTATTGCTGATGGGGAAGGGCGGGGCTGGAGTCCTCAATGGAGCAAAGCTTTTCAAGAGATATCCGAAACAGCTGCGTGGATGCTGGAGATACCACAGGTGTGGATTCCAGAGTGACCACGCAGAAGAAACACTGTTACAAGAGAAAAACTACTACATGTTACAATAAAAGAGATTCCAAATGCCATATATACTCATGTATAAGTCTGGGGCAAGGTGTGGTGCCAAAAAGACCTGCGAATAAGTCAAGGGTAAAACATGGGACATATAACAAACAAATGTTTGTCTTCTCGTTTTAATATTTTTTGCCCAAAATGTTCCAAAACATCCACTAGGAATGTGGGATGCTTTTGCACCATATTTTGCAGGTCCCTGGTGGACATTAGGCCCATTAGAAGTCTTTCTTGACCCAAAAAGCCCCCACACTGATTAGAGATGTTTGGGGACAAAAATATATTAGACCTTTTGGTAGGATGGCAATAGGTGTGATCCCCTAAAGTCTCCTAAGGTGCTAATGAAGCCTACTAGCCTTTTGCAATTCTGCTGTAGGACAACACAGATGGAGTCAGACTATCATCCCCTGGTAGTGTGCATTACACTTTAAGACAGTAGTTCTCAACTTGTGGGTCCCCAGATGTTTTGGCCTTCAACTTCCAGAAATCCTAACAGCTGGCAAAATGGCTAGGATTTCTGGGAGTTGTAGGCCAAAAACATTTGAGGATCCCAGGTTGAGAACCACTGCTTTAGGAGAAAGCTCTTCGTTGATTAAACTTTTAGTCTACAAGTAGATAGAAATAACCAGAACCTGCAATTTCATGTGTTTCAAGAAGAAAGTCCCACTCCATTTTACATCCTCATAAAAAAGCAGGCTCTTTTTTTAATACTCACAAGGCCTACCAATCATATATTACAATTCCGCATATTGATATTTCCCTTCTATGCCTGATGGAGGATCTAATCCTTGGCCATGAATGCTCCAGTCAGGTTACTCATTCTGACCATTTATTTAAATAGTTTTATTTCCCATCTACCTCCACTATCTCTACTCTGAGTGTCAGGCTCCCAGATTCAGATCACGGGGCCTCCAGTTAAGATTATGGAGTCTCTAACTGGATCTGGTAGCTTACATTTTGGCATGGGTTTTTTTTACTGAATATATTTAATTGTTTTATTTAGAAATATATTTATATGAGGTGGAAGAGGTTTCTGATTGCATACAGATTAAACGCTTAAGTACAGAACAATATTGTCATGTAATGTGATAGGTTTGTACAAACTCTTAACTTTAAAATATATAGTCCCTGCAAATTTCATACAGATTTCTAAAGATGTGTCCTGGAAAGGCGAAGTTTTAATGTTAACAAATGTGCAACAGCTCGGACAAATAAAATATCTCCCAACTGCACAACAAAGTTTGGGTCTATGTGTCATCAAGATAACATAATTTTGATTACTGGATATTAAATAAGCCAATGCTTATTTTTTGCTTTCTTTCAAAGAGGAGCAATAACCTTCCACAACATCCAAACTTAAGTAGTGAGCCAAAGAGGATCTTTTCCCCCTTCCTGAACTTCAAACCAAATATATTTCAAGACAAGAACCCAGCAAACTTTAATTTACTTCTCTTTTTTGCTATTGTTACATGCTGTTTCTAAATATTTGCCCTTCCCAGATTACGAAAGTGGACTGAGATGTGATTCCTTTGTAGTGCAGATGATTTGTACAGACCTCAAGCAGTGGAGAATTTCTCACGCCTTTAGGGGACAAACTGGATTTAGGAGATGCTTTGCTCACATGACAGGGTAAACTAATGCTTTCTCTTGGTTTGCCTTTGGTCATTTTAAATAGCTAGCCCAAAAGAAAGGGATGGTAATTGGAGGTAATTGGATTCTGCATTTTTTCTACAGGCAACATGTATCTAAAATTGAAGAAAATTTAAGACATCAAATTCTAACATAATGACAGATAATTGACAGTATTTTCATGTTATTTATTTGCAGTATTTATATTCCTCCCTTCTCACCCTGAAGGGGACTCATAGTGTATAG
The DNA here is from genome assembly GCF_035594765.1 of Anolis carolinensis. Classification (NCBI taxonomy): domain Eukaryota; kingdom Metazoa; phylum Chordata; class Lepidosauria; order Squamata; family Anolidae; genus Anolis; species Anolis carolinensis. Next base: position 37,061,643 of record NC_085841.1, on the reverse strand, counting down.
TTAATGTTATAGTGTATTTATTTAATGCCATAAGCCATCTTTCTTCATTCCTCTTTAAGGGATGATATATTTGCTTGACACTATAAAGAACTGTGCTTGGGTCGTCAAGTTGTGTGTCAACTTATGGTGACTCCATTAATTTTGTACGATTTTCTTAAGCAAGGAATATGGTTTTGCCAGTTCCTTCCTCTGAAATACAGCATACAGTACCAGCTATATGTTTGGGTCTTCTCCAGTTCAAGTACTTACAAGGGCTGACCCTGCTAACTTTCCAAGTTCAGATAGGATCCAATGCCTAGGGTATTCGCTTGTTTTAATTGAAACAATCCTCAACAACTATCCCATGAAAGACTGTAAACCTGAGAAGTTTTGCTATTGCTTCCTTCTAAGGCTGAGAGAATGTGACTTGCCAAACTTGCATGATAGATAGGTTTATTACCCATCTATCATGCATGTGAACAGCCATCTACTAAATTTAACAAAAGAGGAATTCTCCTACTCCTCCATCTATTCTTACAATACAATTAGATGAAGAAAACACACATTCAGACAATAAAATAACCCAACATGTAAAAATATTGTATCCACTCATTCTGTCCATATGGGAAACAGCAATAGCTGGTGAAAGCAGAGACCAATTTAATTCCATTTAAGAATCACATCTCATATAGCTTTTTCATAAAATAAACTTTGAAAACAATAATAATCAAAACTTCAAAGAACTGATTTTTTTTTTAAAAAAAAATACTACCTCAAAATATAAATAAGGTTTTAAAGTCTTCAAACAGTTGTTTGTAAACACAACTGTGGCTCTCCAAAGTCCTCAGCTGCTGCGTTTTACAATGGAAATGGATCAAAGGGAAACATTCAATGAAGTTCCATTTAACTAGCACACTTCAGTCTGTTTGATATAACAGCTAGTGCAGCTGTTAACGTGACAAAGAACTTTAAAAACAGATTTAAATAAACAAAACCAGGGAAAGAAAATGAAAGTACGCCCAGTTACATTCTATGTTCATAACAAAATGTATGAACTAACATCTTTTTCCAGCTATGGATGACTAGAATCTGTCTTTTTCTCACAACCTTTGATCTACCTGTCAGACAAAAATCGTATCAGAATTTCATTTTTTAATTCAATTAGCAAAACAGAGAAGACAATTCTATACTGTGAATAAAAGCAATATGCTGAATCATATTTACAAAATAAGATGGATAAATACAAATCGGCCCTCCACATCTGCAGGTTTTACTTTTGTGGATTTGATTATTCACAGATTTGATTCTCTCTAGGAATCTCTAGGTTGTCCAGTGTAACTTTATATGGTAACTTTCCATCTTAAAGTTGTGCCAGAGAAATTAGAAGTTATCAGCATGGCTTAGTGCTGCAGAATCATAGGATTTGTGCTGGTAAAGATGGTTAAAGACCTTGTAAAACTACAACTCAATGATTCCATGCCATTGCATCATAGCTTGATTAGCATTTGATGGCCCTGTGGCTCCAAGGCCTGGCTTCTTCCTGTCTGGGAGAATCCTTTGTTTGGAGGTGTTAGCTGTCTCTGATTGTTTCATGTGTGGAATTTTTCTGTTTTCAGAGTGTTGTTCATTTACTGTTCTGATTTTAGAATTTTTTAATATTGGTAGCCAGATTTTTTCCCACCCTGGACTTTACACAGATAAATAAACCTCCAATGCCTAGTTTCCAATATACCTCACACCTCTGAGGATGCCTGCCACAAATGTGGGCGAAACATCAGGAAAGAAAGCTTCTGGAACATGGCCATACAGCCTGAAAGACTCACAGCAACCCAGTGATTCCAGCCATGAAAGCCTTCGACAATACATGATATTTCAGTTTGAAATGTTGCCCTTCCCCCTCCTAATATCTTAAACCAAAGAGTTTGAGAACCACTGATCTAAAAATCATACAACAACCCCAAAATATAATGGTTAAGGGTGAAATTCAATGTCACAAGGAAAGAAAAAAAAGGCTATAGTTAGAAGATGCTGAGAGAAGACATAATGCTATAAATCCACCTATAAAAACACAGAGATGTTGTTTAGACTGCCAGGAAAAGCTATAATCCAGTCTACAATGATACAGATTCCAAAAGAAGAATGCAGATCAGTTACAGGATGTGTGGGTTCAGTATTTCTGTGGATGGGATTTTATTGAGGAGACATTATGAAAAGGGCTGAATATTCAGGTTTTGTACGAATTATTGATTGCTTTCACTAGCACTTATAGCTAAAAGTAGTACAGCAAATAATAAAATATATCTGGTTCGATATTAAGGCTTTTAAAACTTTGAAAAGAAAATGCCTTTCTAACTTTTATGTGAAGGTTGAACACAACCAAATATTACCATTTTAAAAACAATACTCTGAAAAGAAAATGCCTTTCCACCTATGTTGTGGCTAAAGAAAAACCTCAAACCTGAATGAAAGCCTCAGAAAACCTGAACAGAATTTACTAAGTTTAAAAACAATGTGAGAGGAAAACTCACACATTTAGAATAAAAAGAGAAAATCCTGGCCAACTTCAACTATATCAGAAACATTCCCTTGCATGTATGTTTTCATGCTTTAGGAGCAGCACAAAAGCCAGCCATTTCAGAGCAATTGCCAGTTGACTCATGAGAAACAGTTGACTGCATGAATAATCAATTCTCTACTGGAAGTTACCCTGCCTGATGTACTTCAGGCCAATGAAAAACTTCATTATCACATACCAAGCAGATTTCCAGAAAGAGGGACATGCTGAATTAGGGCATAATGAGAGAGTTGTCAGCTTTCACTGCATCAGAAAGGAAAACAGGAAAACCCTTCCTGGGGTTTTTAAAATTACACTTCAAGAACTATTACTACTAAATGGCAGCTCCAGGTCGTAAAAAATTGCTACATGCAAGACCAAAGGGCAAAGAAGCCCTACTGTTCCCCCATCTCACCCCCCTTGACTAACTCGCATTGTTAATAGGATCACTTGGAAAAAGCCAAAAGGTTATCAAGAAATTTCTAGTCATATGCCAATAAGGTTCCTTGTACTAGCTTAATGATGCGGAACAGTGGGGAGGAAATAATTTTGCCAATTTAACAAGCAAGTTTAAAAAGAAATCAGTAATTGCCTGCTTTCATCTTCCACACAGATTTCTTTAAAGGAAATGAAAAGAATTTTAGAAACTTCACTCTGAATCTCAAACTCAACATTGTACTCCAAGGAGCAGACTAACCTAAAACCTTACTTATATCAAAACTGCAGTTCTACAATAGAATTAAGTTAGGTCTTCAAACCACTGCCATATTATCAGGCACAGAGTGGGAGTGCAAATTTATAGGAAATATTAGTATTTTGTCATATCACTGTAGATACTGTTACACCATCTATATATATAAATGAGTTCTGACATTGCGGCGACACACTAAACAGCATAATGACACACACCACAACCTCAAAAACTGGCAAAAAAACCCAAAATCCCCACCTCAAGGCCAAGAGAACACAATTAAACAAAAACCACAATCAGAACGCCAAAAAGGGCCAAAAACCACAATCAGAACGCCAAAAAGGGCCATAAACCACAACAGGCCATGTGCGCGTGCGCCAACACACAATCCTTTCAACCCTTCCCGTGCACACATAGCCCTCGCCCGCGCACTCAGCTTCGACCGCCGCCGCCATCTTCCCCGCAGCTTGGAAAGGAAGGAACAAGGGAAGGGAAGGGATGGGGAGGCAGTCCAGGCCGGCCACCGCTTCCTCCACCATGGAGGAGACCCCATCTCCGTGACTCCGAAAAGAAGACAGAAGGGAAGGGAGGGGGGAAGGCACCCCTGGCCAGCTGACCCTCCTTCCCGTGCCACCCAAACCCCCAGCAGCAGGGACACGGAGCCCAGGAGGCACCCCCCGCCCGCCCCTCCCTCCACTCTCCTCCCTTCTTTCTTTTTCTCCCTTCCTTCACCTTCTCTCTTTGACTCTTTCAGAACTTTCCTTCCTTCCTTCCTTCCTTCCTTCCTTCCCTCCCTCCCTTAACTTTCTTCCTCCCTTCCCTTTTCCCCTTATTTTCCTTCCTTCCATCCCTTCCTTCTTTTATTCATTCCCTTCCTTCACTTTCTTTTTCACATGGCAACTGAGCATGTAGTGATTATTTTACACTTAGTATGATGCAGATCATCTTCAGATATACAATTATCTACAAAAGTGAAGAGGGGAGTCAGAAATTACGCTATATTAATTCCCTTGCACTTCAGTTTATAGATTTGCATGTAAAGGTCACTTTTCTGGAAAATTACACTTTGTATTTTGTTTTTTTCCCTTGATTGACAAATTCTTGTGGTTTAGAAATACATTATTTAGAATCAAGAGTTAAATCTAATTCTTTGTTTCAGAAAGATGAGACATGAGGCCCATTCACACTATATAATTAGAGCATTATTATTTCATTTTCTGCCTCATCACACCAGAGCATGGATTCATTTTATATCTGTTTCTGCTTCCTGCAGAATTCTGCGGTTTGTAGTTTGGTGAGGCCCAGGACCTGTCTGGCTGAGCTGTTTAAAGGACCCTCCATAAAGTGGATTTAAAGTGGATCCAACCGCTAGTGTGATGAGGTCCTCACGGTTCCATCTCGTGGAATGTATGCTTTGTAATTTGACGAGGCGCTCTCAGACAGAAAATTCAAATTATCCCTCCTTAAGCAGCCAATCCCAAGATTCAATAATGCTACTGCTGTGCTTTGAATGATGAAAGTGCCCTGCTCAACTATTTCATTTCACCTGGACTTGATGGCGTTTCCCTCACCCAGTCATCACTAATTCCACCATCCAGAACTTTCTGTAAATACAGCAAATACATATTACAGACCGAGTTTCTTTTTTCTTCTAATTCAACAATGTCCCCCCTGCCTTTCCTGGTTTTGATCTACCTACAACCCAGATCTAACTAAGAACTGTTGATCTTATCCAGCACAAAAACATCATTTAGCACTAAGCTTCTAGAGAGGTTTTTTTATGAAAACAATAACAACAGGCACCATGGGAAGGGAATAAAAGATGAGCAGAAACATAATGGAAAGGGGAGAGGTGATGAATTGGACACACCCGCATGAATAATCACAACCCACATGGCAATATATCTGTTGTTTAAAAACAAGGTAGGTGCAAAATGTTTCACAACACAGAGGGAGGGGAAAATGTTGTTTACATTGTTTGAAAAAAGGGGGAAGTACAGAAATAAATACATCACCTTCTGACATATTTCCACACCTGGAAGTGCCCTTAGGGCCTTTTTAAACTACACAAAGATAGCAATATGATTCAGCATTTAACTGTTAAGGCTGCATCCTATGCAGTTTAAGAAGAGGTGTTTAAAATTTCTAGCCAGAGAGCACTAGTGCATCACCCAAACTGCAAACTCCAGACACAGCAGCTACAATGGAATCATAGTGATATCACAGTAGTGTGAGAATGCTATTATTTTCCATCAGAGAGAGAACTGGTAGAAATAGCTGTCCTTCTTGTTCTACTAGCAGAAAATAGAGTCCTTCTTCTTGAGGAAGCAATCTTTTGATCTCATCCGATAAACGCTCATAACCGTTATGCCTTTTCTTGAAAATTTCTAAGATGTGTCCAAAATGTCTGTTCCTACTAAAGTTGGCCCCGAATCCTGTTTCATCTGTTTCTTTCGTGGTTTTGTACCATTCCGTCCATTCGGATTGCATGGAACGGTACAATCTGGAACGAAAGAAGCAGTGAAATGAAAAAAAGGGGAATGGTAGCGTTTGGTTGGCTGATTTTTGGCACTTGATTGTAGCCCCTGGCTAGCAGGGCATACAGCCAAGTGCTGGGCGCTCGATGCTCATAGGCCCGGCAGGCAGGGCCTACAGATGAGCGCCAGACCTGCTTGGATGTAGGCCCTGGCTGGCAGGCTGGTGCTTTGCCGCCCAATGCTCGAAAAATCCTTGAGTTTTTTGGACCTTGGACCTCATTCATATAGGCGGCCATTTCTGTAAGTGGTGGACGGAAACAGGGCCATACGAATGGTACAAATAGAAACTGGTAGTAATTCCATACAAATGCACACCACTAGTTCCTATTAGAACTCAAACCCTTTCTTCTTCTTCAGCAACAACTGCAAAATTCCTCACCTTCATCTCAAAATAACCTAAACTAATACATTACAATAAAAAAATGATCTTAATTGGTCTTGGCATGTATTTTAAGCTAGTTATCAGTCAGTACTTGTAAAGCAATATTCAATTCACATATTAATTTAGAATTGTTAGTGTTCAGTTTAAAAACTGGAGTGCATGAGTAATTATCATTATCATCATCATCATCACCATACTGTTCATTTGTCTAGTTTGGCAGCACTGAGGTAAGAAGGGATAGTAATGCCAAATACTATCAGAGACCCAGTCTTGGGACTGAAATGCTTTTTGGACTTTCTTGCAAGGCAGTAGCAATATTGGATTATAGCCTCTAAAAAGTAACTTAGTCAAGCGCCTCTACTTTTTGCATTACGCAATCCAGTGAAGAGATTTAGAGAACTCAAAATCTTGCAGCATTAGAAGTGGTGCTTGGAAGCAGTAACATTATAGCTCTTTTTATGATATAAAGATGTTTATGCGCAACCTTTAAGGCTTAGGGATTCTGGCAACATCTTTAGTTTGGAAACACATGCAGAATGTTGCTATTATATTTGGCAAACTTGCATTAGAAGGAAATTTGAATTACAGTAGAGTCTCACTTATCCAACACTCACTTATCCAACGTTCTGGATTATCCAACGCATTTTTGTAGTCAATGTTTTCAATATATTGTGATATTTTAGTGCTAAAATCATAAATACAGTAATTACTACATAGCATCACTGCGTATTGAACTACTTTTTCTGTCAAATTTGTTGTATAACATGATGTTTTGGTGCTTAATTTGTAAAATCATAACCTAATTTGATGTTTAATAGGCTTTTCCTTAATCCCTCCTTATTATCCAACATATTCACTTATCCAACGTTCTGCCGGCCCGTTTATGTTGGATAAGTGAGACTCTACTGTATTTCAGTCTTGGGAATCCTTAATAGGAATACTTTTAAAAAATTAAACATTCAAGTTAATATTACAAACTTTTCAAGGTTGTCAGTTCTAATTTGGTGCCTTAAAAGACACTCGAATATACATCCCTTAAATTCTTATGGCTTTTACATTCCTGAAAATTATTAAGCACATTACAGTTCAAAGGAAACGGAGCAAGCAAGTGGAAATCAAAGAACGGTTCAAGCATGCATGAAAATAATGAAAGGACATGCAGAACGAATGTCTATTTCTGCCTGGTAGTTACAGGCAGAATGTTGGCATTAGCACCTGCATATTTAAAGCCATAATGTATTGTAAACATCATAATGGTATTTTGCTATGAACTCTCCAAACCTGTCTTGACCATATAATATACTGGTAGTGCTGTACTAACTTGCCCTTTCTATGCATTTTCATCCTTACAAAACTAGTTATACCCTTAAAAATTACTTGTAGGCCATGTAATTAAAACCAGCATGCTTAACTTGTAATTCAGACTCAACTCTTCCAAACAAGGCATTAAACTCTAGCTTAGAAAAAAAAAGCAAAATAAGGGGAGACATAAAAGAGGTGTATAAAATTAAAGATGGTGCAAAGAGGGTGAAAATAATGTGTTTTTCCCTTGCTCATAACATTACAAGCTGGGATCATCTACCAAAGCAAAATGGCTAGAGAAAAAAGACTGGTTAAAGGAAGCAATTCTTCACACAGTGAACAATTAAATTATGTCATTTGTGATGACAAGATATAACATTGGGTGTTAATGTGAACTGCTTTAAATGGGGCTGAATGAATTAAAGGAATATAGAGTTAACAATGGCTATTAGTCATTATGGATATATATTCCATCCAGTACCAATGGGGGTCTATGATCTGTATATCAGTTGTTAAGAAAAGACAAAGAGTGTTTTAATGGGAATAATTTCCTACTTATCATCTTCCCAGAGGTAGCTAACTGGCCACTATGAGAACAAAATGCTGAGAAACTTAAAGCGTTTGATCTAATCCAACATGGCTCTTGTGCCTAAAAGTCTATAAATATCCAACTCCAACGGGGTTAATGTGATTTTTTAAAATAATGTACATTGAAAGGAAAAACTCAGAACCTTAGCTGCTATGAGTCCCCTTTGGGGAGATAACGCAGGGCAATAATCATCATCATCATCATCATCATCATCATCCCCCCTCCCCCGCAGGTGCCACCTTGATGTGGTGAGGGGGCTTACTGGCTCGGTCACAGAAGCGGCAGAAATATACAATGCCAGAAAACCGCATAGTTATGAAATGCTATTACAAACTTCCTAACAATGGCTTCTGAACTCAAACAGACTCAAGCCTCGACTGTCTTCTGTCATCCTTTTAAAACTGAACATTCTAAATAGTCACTGAACCAGTCACATAGTCTGCAGCCCCTCTCACTGCTATAAGTACATAGAGCTAAGGAAATGGCAAACCAAAGACATACACATAAACCGACACATTATAAAACAAACATTAGATTGAGAAGACTTGAGAAGGTTGCTATCTCCAACAAATAATTGTTAACAAAACAAGAGTTACCCAAATAATTAGGGTAGTAAGATATTGACAATTCAAATTTAACCAGTGCTCCAAAAGGTTCTGTCAGCCACATAGTCCTTAGAAGATCTAGTAGGTTCACTGCTAAACTGAGCTGATAGTATAGGATTAGACAAGATGTGACCTCTGGTCATCATTTTGTTTGATCTACTGCTGTGGTAGTTTGGAGTTGAGGGTTTTAAGGGATGCTTGGGGCCTTTTGACCAATTTCTTGTGCTCAAGTAGCAAGAAAAAGCTATGCTGTCTACAAGGAAGTCACACAGCAGGAACATACAATAAATGTTGGTGGAGTACAGCCTTCACAATGTGTCTTTCTAGACATGTTGGGCTACAACACTAGTCAACATGGTTGGGGATGATGTGAGTTTACACCAAGACATTGAGAGGGCTCTAAGTTGGGGAAAGCTTAGTGCATTGTTTTGTGTTTCATTACCAGCATTAAAAAATTCAGTTCTCTTCTGTTCACAAATTTTTCTTGCATCTTATCCAAATCTCTTCATACCACTACACTATATATTGTGACCTTGGGCACATTGAAAGCAATTTTACATCTTGCTTAGTGACAGTTTTTAGACACCGGCATGTGGCCAGCTTGCAACTGATACCGCAGTTTAAATACCTTCTCAGCAAAGTTGCGCATTAACTTCAGAATACTCTGGGATTAAATATGTTTTTGTTTCAGTTACAAAGCTAATGAAAACCAAATGTCAGCATTTGTTTTCACTTGTGTAATGCACTAGGGATTTCACTTAAAAGGGAAAGGTTTGAATATACTTCCATGCACTAAGAGGAACATATAGCCAGAGCTAAACTATGTAGAGATATGACTAATTACAGACAAACTTTAATACAAGGAGAAATATTTATGCCCCTAGCTAAAATTGCTTCAGGCACGTACTATGAAAATATCCAAATAATTGGCAACATTATTTATTTTCAGCATGAGCTGTCTAAAAGTCTACTGAATTCCACAAGTGGATCAAAAATCAAACATTGTTCCCTGCAAAGACAGAGTCACAGTTCAACTATGTACACATCTACTCAAAAGTAATTCTGAGTTCTTTCCTGCTTATTCCCAGGTTGGTGTGTGCAAGTCTAGTAACATCTTGGTTAAACAGTTAAAATCAAACACAAACTAGTCTAAGATCACAGCATCATGTTCTGCACAACATGCTGCTAACAACTGTATTGTTTCTGGTCCCTATTTCAAGATGTTCGAATGGCCTCCACCTGTTTCTAAGCACTCTTACAAATGTTTCCATTATAAAGGCAGTGGCAGCTGTTGAGAACAATCAAATCAAAGTACAGGCATTTAATGAACAATTCTACTATGGTTCAAAAAAGTCTCATGCTGCAAACATTCTCATGCTACAAAAACATTATTTCATTTAAATATCTATGTATTGCTTTCCCACCTTCCTGTCTGCAAAACCACTCTCAATAATGACATTCAAACATGCCAGTACAATGCAAAGGTCGACACAGAAACAGAGAATAAAGAAAATTAAGTGGAAAAAACCGAAGAGGATAACAGCTGCCCAGCCAATATAATGCAATTCAAATAAATACCATTTTAGCTGGGAATAGTGAGATGGCAAAGTAGATAAAGGATCAAGCACTGAAGTATCTATTAAAATGTGTGGTTTATAAAGCAGTTTTGATTTAGTACCCAAGTCAACATACAGACGAGTCTCGATTTACATCAGAGTTGCATTCCTGGACTTGAAACGTAAATTGAAACTGATGTAAATAGAGGGAGACAGTTCCATAGGGAATCACGAGAGACTGGAGGATGAGTTCCAACAGTGCTGAAGTATCCCCAAAGTTAGCAATTTTACTCAACCTGCCACAAATTTTAAAGCATAAAACACTAGTTTACCTTTCCAGGCTAGACAAATGCCTCTCTTTCAGACAGTAAGATTCCAGTTGCTCTGATTGACACAGAGACAATTGAATAAGTAACAAAAACCCCTTGCAGTCACCCCAAATTCCACAATTCCATTTTCTTATTCCTCTTCTATACAGGCAAATGAAACCCATTATTCCAATGAGAGCAAAATTCTACTTTTCTTCTTCCCCCACAACCTCTTTCAAAGCAAAGGAACCCTCACCACCAAATGACAAAATTTGACCGCCACCCCCCCCCCCCCCCGGGTCCTCACTCACTGTACATGTGAAATGCAGAAAATCGAGGTAATGAAAATTAAGACTTCCATGTAAATGACTAGTGTCATTTATCCTGGCCCCACCACAGTAGGAAGATAGGCAAAGCAATTGTATTTTTGCCCAGAGCATTCTTCATCCCTCTATTATATAGTCATGTATAATAAGGCTCTTCTGTGATTATGATTTCTTTCCCCTTTTCCAGTGTGAGAGGAAGGCACAGGGCATTTCTTAACCAGAGCAGTGAAGAAACTGAGACAACAAGTGTTGGAACCTGTCTTAGAAGAGACGTGAATATGCACACTGCATCCCACCTCCTATGAATTATTATTTCAATATCTGTTAAGTCCTCTTTCTGATAACAGCCCCCAACATGACTGACACTAAATAAATACAAGTTGAGTATCCCTCATCCAAAATGTTTGGAACCAGGAGGGTTTGGGATTTTGGAATACCTGTATTTGCATATACATACATAATGAACTATCTTGGAGATATGACCCAAGTCTAAACATAATCTTCATTTATGCTTTATAGACAGTTTATACTCATAGTCTGCAGGCAATTTTATGCAATACGTTTAATAACTGTATATGAAACAAAGTTTATGTACACAAAACTATCAGAAAGCAGAGGTGCTACTATGTCAGCTACCCATGTGACTGATTTTGGATCCAGATAAGGGATGCTCGACCAGTACATAATAATATTCTACACTCAATCAAAACATGTGTCACTTCCCCTGGCCTCAGATGGTATCAGCACTGAAGCTACAAGCCTGATTAAAGCCTGGAAATGTTACTTAGTTTGGGAAGTGGAGTCCAAAACAATAAACTTGCAAGTTCTGCTCTGATCACTATTAATACTCATGCATTTATTTCTGCTCTTTTCCTACAGAAGAAACAGAGTATTTATCTACCTGGGGAAACCTCCACCAGCAAATCTATTCAGCAGCCACAGTATTGTAGGTTCTTCTTTCTGCAGAAAGATGCACACATTCAAATTTTTGTAAGAGCCAAAACGGGTTAACCTATGAGCCTCCTCTAATAAAGATTAGGCTTCAGTCATTTTAATTACCTCAATGAACTAGACTTCCTGCTACTTGGAGAGAGGTTGGATCTGGCAAATGATGAATGAAGGGCATAGAATTTATAGGTTTTCTTTTATCCTTCTGGAAATTAGAAACAGGAAAATGTCTGAGTGGTGATTAATAATTGTCCAATCTTTTCAAATACTTAATTTAAAAGATATCAGTTACTGGTGATGTCCAATGTATGTCCTAGGAATTTTCTCCATTTTTTTTCAACATGCATGCTCACAAAGGCATACTCCTTCTCTGTGGAGCTTTCCTGAAGGCAATATCTTCCCATACATTTGTATCTTGATTCTGCACCCCAGAACCAAGTAAAGAAGGGTCTCAACAAACATAAATATTTTGTGTGTTGTAGCTGTTGCCCTCCACTTCTCAATGCATACATTACTTATTTCAGGGCTTATTAGTCAGAACAATTCTAAATATACAGTGACTTGAAAAGGCAGCTATGGTCTGCCCTTCACATTCACTAAGGTTAAGAGAACAGGGCCCACGCAAAACATTTTTTTAAAACTCTCAAAATTAAAATATATTATTTTTAAATCTGGGAAGACACCTTTTTAGGAATCTCTATGTCTTCCAGCACAACTCTATGGCCACCTTCCTCTGGAAGTTAACCACAGAATAACATTGAAGGACCTAGATATTTCCATTTTAATCAAATCCTCAAATAATCCAAACTGTGAATGCTAGTGGCTGACTGTATAACTTACATTGTTTTGATTCCATTGTGGAATGATATTTTGTCATTTCTGTCAAGATGGCAAAATGGACAATAGAACCATGCATCTATCCTGCCCTAAAATTGTACAAGTCCTAACAGTGGGGAAGAGAGGTTGACAGTACTTGTGAAGGCAGCATGGTCTGAAACCCTGGATGAACAGGGTTCCAAAGCATGGACGTAGTCTCCACATGGACAAGACGAAGGCCAGGATTTTGGGGAGCAAGGTGACCCCTTCCCCCTTTCACTATGGACTACCACAGAAGTATTCCTTGAATATGGTTCGAGTTGGTAAACCAAGGAGCAGCAATGGAAAACACTGTGGTTGCCTAAATGGATGTAGATACCATTAAGAAGAATGGAAGGCAGAGGGATCTGAACACAAATGAGCTGTAGACTGATCTCTCACACCTTTTTTTCATGAGGTTTGTGCAAAAGGAGAGGGTTGGTGAGTATTTAGAAATAAATATCTACTTGGAAAAAATGTGCAGTTTGAAAACTAATTAGGTAGAACTGGAAAAATTAAAGGTAAATTAGACACACTGATTATTATTATGTTTATATGGCAGTGTTTAATCAAACCCTGGTGTCGCAGTGGGTTAAGTTCTTGTGCCGGCAGGACTGATGACTTGAAGGTTGGGTTGCAGACCTAAAGGTTGCCGGTTCGAATCCAACCTGGGGAGAGCATGGATGAGCTCCCGCTATCAGCTCCAGCTCCATGCAGGGACATGACAGAAGCCTCCCACAAGCATGGTAAAAACATCAAAAACATCCGGGCATCCCCTAGGCAACGTCCTTGCAGACGGCCAATTCTCACACCAGAAGTGACTTGCAGTTTCTCAAGTTGCTCCTGAAACACACACACAAAAATCAAGCCATTTTGGTGAAATCAAGAAATCAATTTTGTAGCGGCACCAATTTTGGCAGCACAAATTTGATGAGCTGGCAGGAATGGCTCTTTGCACTGGTGTAGGTATAGTTGGGATTTTAATTGCTAAATAAAAAATTGGAATGACCTGTTACTTAACGAACTATGGCAGATTTATAAATGCGATGTCACTATGTAATCAATTAGAGCTACAGATTCCTCTGGGGAATTTATCACTGATAACAGGATATGCAGTTTTTTTCAGGGTGGAAGAATGTATGCAGTTGGAATATCTGCTCTAAAAAAACCTCCTGGGAGGTAATGCCTCCTCTTAGATGGAAAAGGAATGCTGTGCTCTTTTTGCATCTGTCTTGAAACGGCCTGATGCTTCACATGTATGGTCATTTCTGACATGGGCTTTCAAGTGAGATAGACTACTGCATGCTGGAAAAGGGAAACCAACAATCTAATACCCATGAACACATTTTTGCTAGGCAAAAAAACGGTACTTGGGGTCAAGATTCACCAGGAATCCAGCCTGTTCTAACAGCCCAAGTAGATGCACTGTGGGATATCCTTTATCAGCATTCTTTATCAGATTCCTGGGTCATCCAGAGGTTTGCCAGGTTTTATTCAATAAAAATCTGCCTTCCACAACATTTTAGGACTGGCACAGTTAATATTCCAGACAGCTGCTGAAGATATGAAGCAGTACATTTTTGGCACAGGATCTAAGGTGATGAAGAAACCACTGTGGATTTTATCTACTTCTGATGTATTTCCAGTTTAAGTGCCTTTCAGAGTGATATTCTGTAACAGTTGTCAGGAAATATATAATTTTTCATATGTTCTACCAGCCTACAAAATATTTCACAATTAATCTCTTCTTGTCTAGGACTAGCAGATAGCAAGAAGCATGTTAGTTACATCCATCCAAAAACCTGGTAGTTTTGTTTATGCTTGAAATGTTTTGGAACACAAAAACACTTATTGCAGGCAAACAGGCTAGATGTTAGAGAGTAGTTTATGTTTGTATTTAATCTGTATTTTATTAATTTCAATGCAAAGACAAGCAACTATTACAAAAGATTGCGACAATTATGTTATGTCCCTCTGCCAATGGAAAGTCCTTTGATCCAACAGAAGTTTCCAACAGCATGCGGAGGAAAGTTCTGGCAACTCTCCTTCGCACCAAGCCATTTCCCATATTGTTCCAAGTGATCCCCCAATTGCGTGGGTGAGTATTTGGGAATCTGGGCGTTGCAGAAGAGACGGAAATCTATGAAAATAGCCTCCTCTCTCAATATTATAATGGAAGCCTCCACTAGATCAATTAGCCTTCAGTCAACAAATACGAATGGCTACAATCCATTGTTCAAATGCCCATACATGCATGGGGCATTAAAAGGTTTGTAAAAAGGAGCTTCAGAGACTTTGTTAACTGAGACTATATGATGATCTAAAACACAGCTTTCCAACCTGTCACTGTGTCAGATGCAGTGTGTAGCGTGAGCATCTGTGTCTATGTCAAATAAGCAATATCACTGAAATGTGAACATTTAAAAACGCTTGGTGGCAAAATGTGAGTGTCGTTATCTAACATTTCATTGCATATTCAAAAGCGGCAAGTAGTTATTTCATTTGTGTTATACAATTTTTAATTATTGAACATATTTCTATATTGCTACTCATAAATGACAAAATCTTGGAAATGTGTGTTATGTCACAAACCATATACAGCAGAGTCTCGCTTATCCAACATAAATGGGCTGGCAGAATGTTGGATAAGTGAAAATGTTGGATAATAAGGAGGGATTAAGGAAAAGCCTATTAAATGTCAAATTAAGTTATGATTTTACAAATTAAGCACCAAAACATTATGTTTTACAACAAATCAACAGAAAAAGCAGTTCAATACAAAGTAGCGTTATGTAGTAATTACTGTACAGTACTTACGAATTTAGCACCAAACATCACAACGTATTGAAAACACTGACTACTAAAAAGCAAACTGTGCTGGATAATACAGAACGTTGGATAAATGAAAGTTGGATGAGAGACACTCTACTGTATTCCTAAAAATAAGTTTTCATGAGATACATTGTGTCCCAATAAATTTCATTATTACTATTTATATATATGCCCACATCTTTTGTAAGGGGTTGATTTAACTTCTGAATTATATTGTTGCGAAATGATGAATGTCTAAAAAATATGTCACCAACATGAAATATTTGGAAAGCTCTAATCTTAAAAATGGATAGTCATAATCATGTTATAAATCCTATTTTAAAATATAAATGTTTATTTCATATGCAATCCTGTACATAGTTCTGTTGTCTGCCATCAAGTCAGCTTTGAATTGAAACTAAGGACACATCTACACTGTAACTGATGCATTTTGACACCGCTTTAACTACAATGGCTCCATGCTATGGCATCATGGGAGTTATAGTCTGGTGAAACACAAGCACTCTTTGGCAAAGAAGGTAACAGACTATGTAAAACCACTGCTCCTATGATTCTGTAGCATTGTGCCATGGCAGTTAAGATGGTGTCTAACTGTATTATTTATACAGTGTAGATGTATTTTAAGTTCCTCTGTATGCAACTGTGCTTAGTTCAGAGGAGAATTCAAAAGCTTGAGCTGCTCATTTTCACCATGCACAATAAACACACTAATATAATTACAATGCAGTACAAAAAATTGCAGTAAGACTTCATACACTTAAATATTTAAACTAAAGACAATTTTAAATAGCGTGTCCACAAGCACCAATTAAAAGGCTAAAAAAGTATTGAGAGTGTTAATCACCAGAGAAACAATGCAAATAGTAATCCTTCTGCGGGCACATAAAAAAGGATGTGATTACCAACTTAAAATAAATAACCACTATCACCAGTGTTATAAATACAATACTGTAAAAATGAAAGTTGTCTGAGATAGTAAAGCGATTTCTGCTCAAAACTTTGTTTATCTTGCAACAGTCAACTAATCTGAAATGGTTTTTTTCATTTTGCTAGTTAATTTGAAAATATAAAAGCTTAGAAGGCTGTAAATAAATCACAGGCATTTTTGAAGTAGTGCCTGAAGTCTGTTTGGAGGAAGGAGGCATTTTGTGCCATAAAAGCACTATAGGTAAAACAATATTCAGATGTGAATGTCAGCCAAAGTGAAAACTTATATCTTAAAAACATTTTTGGATGGAAAAGCACACATTGTGAAGGCATCTCTGAAGGCAGTGTGATACATCAGAAAGCAAATGAAGGACAACTTTTGAAAACAGAGCAGTTTACCTCATAGAAGACTACTTCTAAAAATATAAACTGCAAACTATTTATTAGGAATAGAGAACTCAATGGGATTTGATTCCCACTGCCAACATTTTAAATTTCTGGCAGTACCTCTCAACACATCTATATAAAACTACCAATGAAATATTAAATTCTACTACAATTCAGTGTTGTTTGCGGGCAATTCTTTTTTTAAACTATGGGAGAATTTCAGAAGACTACAATATTTAGGAGAATGAATGGATCTATACTGACTATTTAGGTCAGTTTGAAACCACCATAGAAGAAAGTGGTTTTAGTATGCAGATTATTAGATTGGTAATCCTGGAACCAGTTCATGGCCCAGATGGTGATTACACACACAGGCTGGCCTCAAACCGGTTCCAGGATCCATAGTATCCATAGCATGACAGGCACAGTAAATGTGGGTTTTTTTCCTAAGTCCCACCTCTGGAATCCGTAAGTGTGGATCAGTGGAGTAATTTAATGTCTACACAGCAATCTGCATTTTGTGGTATCAATTTCGTCATAGGATGTGGTTTACACTGGAACGCACTGATGCGCATTACAACTCTATTTCAAATTAATCCCTTAAAGTGTGCTGCAGTGCACTTTTACGGCATGTGTAGCAGAGCCACTGTGTTTTCAAGCTAGCTGGAGGCTGCATTAAATGGTCAGTGCAAGATGGGGCCAATGACAAATCTAGGCTGTTATACTGAATGTATTCATGTATAAGTCGACTCATGCATCAATTGAAGGCAGGTGTTTTGGGGAAATTTATGGATTTTGATATGACTTGTGAATAAGTCAAGGATCAATGTGTTGTCGAAGGTTTTAATGGCCAGAACCACTGGGTTACTGTGAGTTTTCCAGGCTGTATGGCCATGTTCCAGAATGCTTCTGGAGCATGGCCATACAGCTTGGAAAACTCACAGCAACCAAGTCAAGGATCATTCCACAATGAGGTTAAAACATGAATGCCACCTCTGGGGACCAGCCCCCTGAGGCATTCAAAAAGGCAGGAAATGGTGCCAAGGTGGAGCGAGTAGAGGGGATCAGATCTTCTTTTAGGTTATCCTGGGATGGACTAAGCTCTTGCTTTTTGCCACTCCACTCAGAAAAGAGGAGGGCTCTTTTGATAACTTTAAGGTACAGTACTCACATTGACCTGTGGGTAAGTCAACCCAGGTTTTTGGGATTGCTTTTTGACTAACATTTTCTAGACTTATGAGTATATAGCATGAGGCGTTCATTAACCTGACCATCTTTCTTCCTCCTCTAACTTTGAAAGCATGCGTTAGACCAGTGGTTCCCAACCTTTTTTTGACCAGGGCCCACTCTCCAACATTAGTACCAAAAGGGTTTTAGGTCAAAGTTTTAGGTCAACTTTAGATTTGGTTTGATTATTTGGGGTGCCAATTCAGAAAACTGCATTGGATAGACCACATCAGCTCTAGTTTCTGATATAGAACATATGCCATCCTTTAGTCACCATTTTCTCGCCCACAGAAAACCATGTTTAATGAACTAGAGCTGCTGTGGTCTGTCCAATGCAATAGTCAGCTCTGTGAAAAGGAGCGGAAATAATAAATAAATAAATAAATAAAGAGGAAGGAGGTTCATGGACCAAATTTTTGTTCTTGCGGGCCATGGCCCACAGGTTGAGAACCACTGCACTAAACAGAAAGTTCAGAAAATGTGATGGTCCATTACAAAAATCAGCTATGCTCAAGTGTCCTTTATGACACCAGATAATGGTTGACCAATCCCCTTCCTCTGTGCGCATGTTTACAACCAACTAGGAACTACCTGAACCTATAAACTCTGGCTACTACTGCACTTAGTAATGGCACTTGCCTTAAGCTCACTCACTTACTGCACAGGCTCTGAGATGGATCTGGGAAATCACCATGAGCACCAGGTTTGCCAACCTTTCCATGTTCCTAAACATTATGGCCTCTGGCCTTTAGGCTGGATCTATACTCCCATATAATGCAGTTTCAACTGCGTTATTTGGCCAGTGTAGACCTATACAATGCAGTTTGAATTTCATTGAAGTGCATTATTTGGCAATGTAGATCCTGACCCTTTCTATGCGATGGTGCCAGACAGTGAAAGACAACCAGTTGTTTTCGGTCTAGGGAAAGGGAAGAACAAAAACGTGTATTATGTCATAGCATAGTGTAGTGATTCAAACGTAGGATATGATCTAACCGATCACCACCCTAGCAAGGGAAACCCACTGTCTCAGTCTGAAAGAAAGGCAGTGGTAACCCCCTTCTGAAGAAATCCTTGGGACTGAGAGAGACTTCCCATCAGTCACTTGATGTTGTGCAGGTGCCTTCAAGTTCCCTGTCAATTTATGGCAACCTCGTGGATTTCAAAGGGTTTTCTTAGGCAAGGAATACGCAGTAGTGGTTTGCTGTTTCCTTCTACTGGCACATAATAACAGAAACAAACTTTCAGGAATTAAAGACCATTTCATCACCTGCATAAGCTGTTATCTGGAGTTCCAGGAAACAATGAAACAAGATTAGATGCGCATAAACCATAGGCGTTTATATTACAGGTTGGGTATATCTTTTATCCAAAATGCTTGGTACCAGAATTTATTTGGATGTGTATATCCACACAGAATGACATATCTTGGAATGGGGGTCCGAGTCTAAACACAAAATCAATTTACGTTTTATATACATCTTATACACGTAGCCTGAAGGTGTTGTTATACAATAACTTTTGTACATGAAACACAGAGTGCATCTACACTGTAGAATTAATGTAGTTTGACACCACTTTAATGCCAAGGCTCAATGCTATGGAATTATGGGTGTTGTAGGTTTACAGTTTTTAATCTTCTTTGCAAAAGACTGAGGGTGATTAGCCAAACTGCAAACCACAAAGAATTGAGTTATGGCAGTTAAAGTGGGGTCAAACTGCATTCATTCATTCTACAATGTAGATACACCCTCTGTCTTTTCTGTATCTGCCAAGTGTGGAATGGCACAGAGTCTTGCATCTTCTATTTGAAACATCAAAATGACAGAATTGAAGCAGTCTGACTCTGCAGTATAGATGTACTCAAAGTCTGTAAGCAGAAAGTCAAAGTCAACAAACAAAGGTGTCACTTAGCCACCATTTTGGAGTATTTTGGAGTTCTAGATAAGGGATGGTCAACCGACACCAGTTGCTTTGCACAGCCGCTGGTTATAACACAAGATTTGTGTTATGTTGTGATACAAACAACCAAAGCGCCTTACCCAATACAAGAGTGCATCTACACTGTAGAATTAATGCATTGTGACATCACTTGCATCACTTGTTTCCTGCTTCTTGGCAGGGGGTTGGACTGGATGGCCCATGAGGTCTCTTCCAACTCTACGATTCTATGATTTATCTGTTGTGGCTTAATGGAATCCTGACAGTTTTAGGACTTTATCACATCAGAATATACTCCATTTAGATCAGTACACATCCTGTATTTTTTTAGGCCTGGATGCGTATTGATATAAACTGAGTATACTATACACCTGATTCTTACGTTTTGAAAATACTGCACTTTGACTCATCACAGAAGGCTGGTTCCTCCCAATCTCTTAAATTGGCTACTTTTAAAAAAATCTAATATTGCAAAGTGTGGCAGCCTGGAAGTATCAAACTACCATCCTCGAAATATCGCATGTAACAAAATACATACGATTTTACAATTGCATGTAAAAACAATGCCTCAGAACCATATTAAATCAAAAAGCACAATTAGAGTTCTGTGCGCAGTTAGTCTGTTTCTGCAACATTTTTCTGACAGATTCAGCGGATTACTGATGGAATGGTAGAACCTGTTCAGACTCACATTCAAACTCTCAGAAATGAAGTCTGAATGTGATAAAGTGTCTTACAAGCATTGTCAGAGGCTTTCGTGGCCATAATCACTGGGTTGCTTTGAGTTTTCCAGGCTATATGACCATGTTCCAAAAGCATTCTCTCCTAAAGTTTCACCTGCATCTATGGCAGGCATCCTCCGAGGTTTTGAGATATTGTGGAAACTAGGCAAGGAAGGTTTATATATCTGTGGAAGGTCCAGGGTGGGAGAAAGAACTCTTGTCTGTTGGAGGCAAGTTGCAATTAATCCCCTTTGATTATCACTGAAAAACCTTGCAGCTTCAAGGTCTGGCTAATTCCTGCCTGGGAGAATATTTTGTTGGGAGGTTTTAGCTGGCCCTGATTGTTACATGTCTGAAATTCCCGTTTTCAGAGCGTTGTTCTTTGTTTACTGCCCTGATTTTAAAGGTTTTTTTTAATACTGGTAGCCAGAATCTGTTCATTTTCATGGTTTCCTCCTTTTTGTTGAAATTGTCCACATGTTTGTGAACAAAGTCTGGCCATTGGTACGTAAAAAACCCCTCTAAAATCAGAATCAGCCATCCTGGATATTTTGGACATTGGTTATTGAATTTCACCCAATGGAGTAGGACTGAAACTGGTTTTAATTCCAAATGAGTATGTTGTTTTACTAGTAGTTATGTCTATGTTTTATTACAGTTGTGTTGTATGTTTTTTCTGTTGGTTTTGAATACTTTCCCTATGTTGGAAACCGCCCTGAGTCCCTTCGGGGAGATAGAGTTTTGCTGTTGTTGTCAGCCAGGCCTTGAAGCTGCAAGGCTTTTCAATGATAATCAAGGGGATTAACTACAACATTCACACTTGCCTCCAACAGACAAGAGTTCTTTCTCCCACCCTAGACCTTCCATAGAAATATAAACCTCCCTTGCCTAGTTTCCAATATACCTCACAACCTCTGAGGATGCCTGCCATAGATGTGGGCAAAATGTCAGGAGAGAATGCTTCTGGAACATGGCCATACAGCCCGGAAAACTCACAGCAACCCACTGTTTTGCAAACAATTTAGCCTTCTCTGCCTAAGTGTATTGGTGCCTCATCAAACTGCAACTGAGTCCCCTTCCACACAGCTGAAGAAAATCCCACATTTTCTGCTTTGAACTGGAATATATGACAGTGTGGACTCAGATAATCCAAAGAAGATATTGTGGGATTTTCTGCCCTGATATTCTGGGATATAGGGCTGTGTGGAAGGGCCTTGACGTGATTCCACAGAAATGAGCCGTAGCAACTAAAGTGCTATCAAACAG
Organism: Anolis carolinensis; assembly: GCF_035594765.1. NCBI lineage: Eukaryota > Metazoa > Chordata > Lepidosauria > Squamata > Anolidae > Anolis > Anolis carolinensis. The sequence continues at coordinate 37,039,709 of NC_085841.1, read as the reverse complement.
CATTAATTCTATGGTGTAGATGCACCCCAAGCCAGAAGGAAACTTGGCTTATCCCTCAAGGGTTTGTACCAGCTAGGGATGGATCTGCACTGCCATATAATGCAGTTTGAAACAACATGATATGGCAACGTAAATGCAGCCTAGGTTTGCACACATATTTGGTATTTTTAAGAAGAGAACAGATTCAAAGCAAGCTATTGAGAACATGGCATCACTTACCTTGTTTCTTGGAGTCCCACTTCTTCTTGCAATTCAAAACCTGCAGATCTGGGGAAGTATAAAGCTAAACCCAGGGATGAATGAGGCCTGGGGCATGCATCCAGAAATAAATAACTCACTTGCCTAGCAAATTTTTAAAATGAGGAAAAAATGGAGCAATTTTGCAAAAGTTTGCAAGGGCAGAGGATGCAATGATCATCATATATAGATATATATGTAGATATATCCTTTTCATTGACAGATTTCCAATTTAATTGATAATTTAATTGATTTTCATTCTTAGTATTAATGGAGCAGATTAACTCTCCCCACTGCAGCCCAAAAGCCACGCGGAGATGGCTTTGAGTTTGGCATTAAATCCAGCTCCTTGCAGCAGCTCTTTGAGGTTCCGGACTCGTTCCGGGGTAAAGTATCAACGTCCCAAAATTGGCGGAATGGTCTACAATGGGGGAGAAAGGGGGTCAGGGAATACCCTTCCCTTCTCTGCAAGCTCTGCCCTAGAAAGATGAATAAATTCCCCATCAACTTGTGAGTATTTTATGCCCATAACCTCCCCGCTCCATCTTCAGGCCCGCTTCCATTGCAGAACGCCCTGCTTCCCTCTTGCCCTCCTTGCTTTCTCCCCCCATTTGACGGGAGAATGGAATCTCCCAGAATGCTGCTTGATGTTTGCGGAAGGGATTCGCTTGCGGGTTGTACCACTGGGGGGCGTCGCGCGGGGAGGGCGGGAGCCGCTATGGCTCAAATAGCAGTGGGAAGAAGCATCCTCCATGGCGCTCAATTCCTCCTGTGAAAATAGCACATGTAATTCAACCTTCCCTTTTCATTGTTATATTTTCAACTTTAATTTGTAACCTAACTGATTTGCATTCATTCATTCTTATAACTAATAATAATAATAATAATAATAAAACTTTATTTATACCCCGCCACCATCTCCCCAATGGGGACTCGGGGCGGCTTACATGGGGCCATGCCCGGGAAAAATACAATATAACAAAACATAAAAACAACATATCATAATACAATTACAACAATACAATAAAGGATCATATACAGTACAACACAAAATCCAACTCTCAGGATTGGATCCTAGATTCCATTACCATACGTATTCCAGAAATAAGTTTGGCTGCTTAGGTAAAGGTTTTCCCCTGACATTAAGCCTAGTCGTGTCTGACGTTAAGGGTTGGTGCTCATCTCTATTTCTAAGCCGAAGAGCCGGCGTTGTCCGTAGACACCTCCAAGGTCATGTGGCCGGCATGACTGCATGGAGCGCCGTTACCTTCCCACCGGAGTGGTACCTATTGATCTACTCACATTTGCATGTTTTCGAACTGCTAAGTTGGCAGAAACTGGGGCTAACCGCGGGAGCTCACCCTGCTCCCCAGATTCAAACTGCCAATCTTTTGGTCAGCAAGTTCAGCAGCTCAGCGATTTAACCCGCTGCGCCACTGAGGGCTCTTAGGGATTCTTGACTGCTTAGGGATTCAAAATACTGTAGTAATGATATCCATAATCTCTTTAAGATTTCCTTTACTTCTCGTGACCTAAAGTTTATAATTCCCTAAACTTTTTTTCTTAATGCAAGTAGTTTTCTAAAGAGAAGTACCATTTGAGTAAACTGGGAAATATAAACTTGTACACTTGTACAAATGTGAACTAACCACTAAACTAGGCTCTACAGGCTAATGGATACTCAACCACAGACATCAGAAGAACTGCAAGACCGAGAACAAGCCATGAAAGTAAAGACAAAGATCCACCCAGAGGAAAAGTGTTCTTCTCATACATCAAGGGAACCACTGACAGCCTAGGGAAATCAACGAAGTAGCACAACCTACAAACTATCTACAGACCCACTAATAAAACCCAACAAATGCGTTCACCAAAGGTCAAGAGGGATCCTCTCAACTCTGCAGGAGTCTATGCAGCTTTGGACAAGTCTACATAGAGACCACCCAACGCAGCACCCTAACACGAATCAAGGAACATGAAAGGCACTGAAGACTTAACTCAACCGGAGGAGTCAGCCATAACAGAGCACTTGATGAACTAACCTGGACACTGTGTATTATTGGAGAACACAGAAATACTGGACCACTCCAACAACCACCATGCCAGACTACACAGAGAAGCCTTTGAAATCCACAAACCGGTGGACAATTTCAACAGAAAGGAAAAAACCATGAAAATTAACAAAATCTGGCTACAATTATTATAAAAAACCTCTAAAATCAGGTCAATAAATAAAAAAACAACACTCAGAAGACCAGAAAATTCCAGACAAGAAAAATCAGGGCCAGTTAACACCTCCCAACAAAGTATCCCCTCAGGCAGGAAGCAGCCAGGCTTTGAAGCTGCAAAGTTATTCAGTGCTAATCAAGGTGGTCAATTGCAACATTCACACTTGCCTCAGGCATACAAGAGTTCTTTCTCCCACCCTGGACTTTCCACAAATATATACACCCCACTTGCCTAGTTTCCAACAGACCTGACAACCTCTGAGGATGCCTCCCAGAGTTGTGGGCAAAACATCAGGAGAAAATGCTTCTGGAGCATGGCCACACAGCCTGGAAAGTCACAGTAACCCAATAATTTTAATTAATAACATGATTCCAAACAACTGTTGGAAGTTAAAAATCCCAACAGCACTTAGTTAAAAGAGTAAATATATTTCAGTCTCCCTATTCCATTGATAGATTTCCAAATTAATGTATACATTAATTGATTCTTATAACTTTCTGGGTTGGAACCCTAAGTAACATCCTGGGTACCTGGTGGAATGCAAAGTTTTGGAGTATTGAAAATATGGCTTTGGTTCATAAATGTAGGCATGCTTTGATTGTAAGTGTCTCCAGATCCATCTTGTTGTAGAATTAATGCAGTTTGACACCACTTTAACTGCCATGGCTCAATGCTATGGAATCATGGAAGCTCCAGTTTGGCAAGGCATCAGCACTTTTTTGCAGAAAAGGCTAAACACTATGTAAAACGCCATGGTTCCTTAACATGGAGACATAGCTGTTAAAGTGGTGTTAAACTTCATTGATTTTTCATTGTAGATGTACCCTATGATTTACTGTGACGACATTCTTTACAGTCCTGGGATTTGAAGTTGGTTAAATCATTATAGTTTTTTGGCTGAAAATTATAAATACTCCACGAAACTATACGTTTCAGGATTTCATAGGATGCATCCTTAACAAAGTGTAAACATATTGCTATAACTGTGTGGTGTGAAAGGGCCTTTGTAGAAGCCATGTGATAAGTTTGGGCCCTCCCACACAGTCATATAACCCAGAATATTGAGGCAGAAAATCCCACAATATCTGCTTTGAACTGGATTATCTGAGTTCACACTATCATATATTCCCATTCAAAGCAAATAATATGCAATTTTATTCAGGTGTGTGGAAAGGGCTTTTGTGTAAGAGGAGCAGAACAATAGCAAAACTCAGCTACATGTATTCACATTTGCATTGTGTTAAGACTAAAATGGAGAAAAATAAAGTTGGTTCTCCATATCCATGGATTCCACCATCCACAGCTTGAAACCATCTCTTAAAAAAAAAATCATGAACATATTTCCATAATGTTAGATAAGGCACATGAATTGACTATGCCACTTTATATAATGGAACTTAAGCATTCATTCATTCATTTAGATATCCACAAAGGGTACTAGGAAGCAAACGCCAGTGGATCCCAAGGACTCATTGTACAACTTACATGTGTCCAAAGAATTCCCACTATGTTTAATGTTATTCACTTCCATGTAAATTAGCTATGCAGAGAATTGCAACTTTAGATATCCCTGTATTAATATATCTTAATTATAATGGTGTCAATCTGAAGCCAAGTATCTTTGGAAGAGGCAAGCTGAATACAGCGTTGGCTTTTGATACTCCAGAAATGCAATCCTTGTTGTAGACTAAAGTGATTTTTCCCCATTGCTGAAACAACACAGAGAAATGTAGGGAATTATTTGAAGCATCTGCTTGTTTTATAAATAAACCCACACTAGCAGAGGCTCGTGTCAATTCTGAACAAATGAGGACAAGCCAAAGTCTGGCTTTATGAATGTTATGGCTAAAGTTAAGAGGACACACTTTGTTTTGAGTATCTACTTAGTCCCGGAATGTAAATATTCAGATGTAGTAGATTCTTGTTCAGCACATGAGAAAATTAACCCAAAGATTTGTTGCGCCATGGCTAAGCAGTGTTTTGATCCCAGGAGGTCTTGCTTTCACTCCCAGTTCTCTGCAGTTAAAGGATTTAATTAAAAAGAGTCCAGTTGAATACCTTCAAGAACCTACAGCAGAGGCGGGCAAACTGCAGTCTCTCATATGTTTTGGGACATCATTTCCCACCATCCCTGACCATTGATTAAACTTGCTTAGCTTTACAGGAAGTATATTTCAAAATTGTTATCATTTAAAAGTATGCTTATTTATTGAAAACACAAACAAAGTTTAAAAACTTGGCATTATACTAAATGTCCTTTGACCAGTAATTGGCCACTTGGGGTGCCTCTGGTGTTGCTGTAAGAAGGTCCTCCATTGTGCATGTGGCAGGGCTCAGACTGCATTGTAATAGGTGATCTGTGGTTTTATGTTCTCCACACTCGCATGTTGTGGACTTTATAGCCCCATTTCCTAAGGTTAGCTCTGCATCTCATGGTGCCAGAGCGCAGTCTGTTCAGCACCTTCCAAGTCGTCCAGTCTTCTGTGTGCCCAAGAGGGAATCTCTCATCCAGCATCAGCCATTGATTGAGGTTCTGGGTTTTAGCCTGCCACTTTTGGACTCACAATTTCTGAGGTGTTCCTGTGAGTATCTCTGCAGATCTTAGAAAACTATTTCTTGATTTAAAGCATTGGCTTGCTGGCTGATATCCGAATGGGATGGGCCGGAGATGTCAATGGCTTGATCCTTTCATTGTTGGCTGCTATTTCCTGGTGGATATCAGGTGGTGCAATGCCAGCTAAACAGTATAATTTCTCTAGCGGTGTAGGGCGTAGACATCCTGTGATAATGTGGCATGTCTAATTAAGAGCCACATCCACTGTTTTAACGTGATGAGATGTATTCCACACTGGGCATGCATATTCAGCAGCATAGCAAAGAGCAAGGGCAAGGGTCTTCACTGTGTCTGGTTGTGATCGCCAAGTTGTGCCAGTCAGTTTCCGTACGATGTTATTTCTAGCATAAGAATACTATGAACAAGGGAAGAGGGAAACACTACCCTCCAATATGAGCTATTCCCTCAAATGGAGAGTGGAGAGCTAGAAGGAATAATAATAATAATAATAATAATAATAATAATAATAATAATAATAATAATAATAACAACAACAACAACAACAACAACAACAATTTAAAATATATAAATATGCAAAAATTAAAATAGAATTAAACACAAATTGCACTAAAAATTACAGTTAATCCTACAATGGAATCCTACAATTTATAGTTTGGTGAGACAATACAGCTGTCTGGGGGAAGTGAGGATCTAAATACCTTTAAAAACTACAAGTCCCAGGATTCCACAGAATGGAGACACACCATTTGCAAGGGAATCAAACTGAGCATAGTGAAATGGGTCAGGGTCCCAACCACATGGAGTGTGTCCATACATAAGGGAAGTTCTTTGCTCTTCACCCTACATGCCTTCGTGTCAACATTCAACTTATGGAAACCCCATGAATTTCATTATTAGGCAAGAAATACTCCGAGGTGGTTTTGCCACTTTTTCCTTTAAAATATAGTCCACAGCACTATATTCATAGGCAGACTCTCATCCAAGTACAAACCAGGGACGACCCTGCTTAGCTTCTAAGATTAGGCAGGATCTGATCCTTCTAGGGAATTTAGACCCTATGTTTACATGTAGCCACAAGGAAATCCTATAATTCCATGCTGTGAAGATAAGAGAGGAGCAGCAGCACTTCATTTTATTTTTTATTTTGTTGTTTTATGGATCCCTATAAGGATTATTTATCTACCGTCATGAAATGATGGGAAGATAACATTCCCTGTCTTGGGAGCATGGTCAGGTCTTGGTATTTTATGAAGAGATGTAAGGTCAAAATGTATTTATTTCAGTTGGCTGTGTTGTATTTTGAAAGGTACTATACAAACAACATGATCAAAATGTTGTGAGTTGGTTGTCTGCCACCAGGGCACTTGTTGGCATTATAGCCACATGTGAAACTGTCCAGTGGCATGAAAGGATTGGTTCTATTAGTAACCTTGCCTGCTACTTTCATACTTTGAAGGTTGGTTTGGGAAAAGATGTGAAGGCTAGCAGACTGAGAGAGTGAATATTCCTCTGCTGTAACCTGTTTGCACCGTTCCCATTGCTTATTGGCTGGAGGATGGACCACACTAGTGTACTTTGATTTCTGTTGTGTTTCCTTCTGCACAATTATAATTCTTTGTAGTCCATATTCCATTGGCCTCATCTGGGAGGTAACAAGCACAGTCCAGGACCCCATATAGCCAGCAGATTGGTGGACAGGGATAGTCAGGTAGAATTAGTCTAAGGTCCAATTCTACCGTTGGCTTAGAGGGGATGCTGGACACCATGAGAAAAAAGACTGTGTACCATTAGCTACATCATTTACCATTAATAGAGTTTATTTTCAAGCAGTAATGCATGTCAATGTTCAATACCAAAAGGAGAGGATGCATCTAAGGTAAAGTAAAGGTTTCCCCTGACGTTAAGTTCAGTCATGTCTGACTCTGGGGGGGTTGATGCTTATCTCCATTTCTAAGCCGAAGAGCTGACGTTGTCCGTAGACACCTCCAAGGTCATGTGGCCGGCATGACTACATGGAGCACTGTTACCTTCCCGCCAGAGCGGTACCTATTGATCTACTCACATTTGCATGTTTTTGAACTGCTAGGTTGGCAGAAGCTGGGGCTAATAGCGGACGCTCATTCTGCTTCCCGCATTCGAACCTGCGACCTTTTGTCCGCAAGTTCAGCAGCTCAGTGCTTTAACACACTGCACCACCAGAGGCCCAGTCAAGGATGCATCTACACTGTAGAACTAATGCAGTTTGACATCATTTTAACTGCCATGGCTCAGTGCTATGGAATCATAGGAGACACAATTTTATGATGTCTTTAACCCCTGACAACAAGTGCTGATGCCTCAACAAGCGACAGCTCCCATTTTTCCATAGCATTGAGCTATGGCAATTAAAACAGTATCAAACTGCATTAATTCAACAGTGTAGATGCACTCCTGAGTCCTGAAAAACTGAGGCACAGCAAGACAGAAAATGATTACAACAAAGCAAGCCGTTCTGGGAAATCTCTGCTTTTCACCATTTAACCTTGGAGGTTTTTAAGAGTGATCTCTTAGACCTATCTGGAGCTTATTCTCTCACTTGAAATGTGAAACTATGCCCTGACACAAAGTTGTTATCATAGTTCAGATAAAGTACTCTTATTCCCATCGATGCCAAGTTCTCAGAGAGGAAAGAACATTTGGACAAAATGATAAGAATTTTTCTGACTCAAACCTTGACAACTTAAAAAAATAGATTTTACGTACTTGCTTGCTCTGGATTATAAATGTAATCCCTTTAGGAACCTAATAACCTGTCAGTTGCCAGATTCATACACTTGTGTGCTTTTAACAAGGAGGATTTATGCTCAGCAATGCTTCCAGTCCTGGTAAGCTATAGTGCACCATAGCAGCAGCATCCTTCTCCACAAAAAGCATGTTTTTTCACAGATGTCTGTAAAATAGCCATCTGTTCTTTGATATGGATACAATAATTTCCAGGGGGCTGTATGTATTATTATCTTGCAACAACAACAACAAAGTATCCCAGAAGATCTCAAAAGAAAGCAAATTTATCACACCAGATGCATGAAGCTATTCCAGATGCATGAAGTGTTAACTAGAAATGCTCACACAGAAAGAGAAAGTTGGAGATTGGATTTAAGGCGGTAAAGTCAGATTAAAACGTAAATACAACAAAAGTACTAACAGTAAGAATAGGTTTAATATCTGCCAGTGTACAGAATCCACCAATGGCACTATCTTTTGGCATTGGGGGGACTGTGTGCTCCTGAAGTAAGAGGAAGGATCTTTCATGTCATACTTTAGCGAAGGAGCCAGATTACATATCCCAAGCATCTACTGGGCACCAGCAGTAATGGAGGGTGATTCTAGTCAAGCTTCTCTGTATGATTGTGAAAGCTGGAGAGTGAAGAAAGCAGATAGGAAGAAAACCAACTCATTTGACTTATGGTGCTGGAGAAGAGTTCTGTGGATATCATTGACAGTCAAAAAGACAAATAATGGGTGCTAAACCAAATCAAGTCTGGGCTTTCCCTAGAAGCCAAGATGGCTAAACAGATTGTTGCACTTTGGACATTGTTCTAAATTCTGTATATTGTATATTATTATGTTATTTAACTGTTTTAACTGTTTTATTTTTATTTTATTGTATTATGGTGTATTGGCATTAATTGCCAGTTTTGTAAGCCGCCCTGAGTCCCCTCGGGTGAGAAGGGCGGGGTAGAAACTATAGAAATAAATAAATCTTGAGAAGATACGACTTACTAGCAACAACAATAATGCTTGGAAAGATAGAAGGCAGTAGTAGGGAAAGAGGAGTGCATTATAGATGGATTGACTCTATCAATGAGAGCAGAGACCTGAGTCTGAAAGACCTGTTGATGATAGGTTGCTCATAGAATCATAGAGTTGGAAGAGACCTCATGGGTCATCCAGTCCAACCCCTATAATTAGATTATAGGGCAGTGTAGATAGGACCTATGAAAGGTACAGGAGCCTTTTTCTGTTTTATCCTGACAGCCCTAGAGCCAACATGTGTGCTCTCAGAAGTAAGTTTGTTCAAATAGGATTCTCCCTCACAGTTGTACATTTCTGGATGGAGATCTTCCCCAGCCAGGAGATACAATTTTTTTTATTTTTATATTATCTATCTATCTATCTATCTATCTATCTATCTATCTATCTATCTATCCATCCATCCATCCATCCATCCATCTATCCTTCTATCTTAGTATGTTTTAAACTGCTTTGGGTCCCCTGGGGGAGGAAAGCGGTATATAAATTATGTAAATAAATAAATAAATAAATCTATATGTATTGTGACAATAAATCCTGAAATTTAGATACAGTTTCAAAATGCAGATTGAGAAAGAAATGAATTATATACTAGCATGTGCATTCAGCATCAGGTTATACCTAGGATTTTGAAATGAAAGGTTCCCTTTCCTTAAAGCGTTGAGATGACTTGTAAATTGGACAGAATCTGGTTCATTCTCTCATCATGAGTGAAAAACAAGTTTGTGGGTAGGCAGAGAACAGAAATAAAGGCATTATATGATCTTCATCTTAGTAAAGCCAGATATTAAATTTAGATCGCTCACTTTGTTAAAAGGTCAATTGAAACCAAAATTGTGTAATATCTTCTAGCCGTTGGAGGGAATGCGACCTCCCTCTCTCCCATGCAAAATCAGTCTCTCCTGTAAGGAAATAATCTTCATCTAGTGGTGAATGCTCCCTTTCCCCACTGCCTTAGCTTGATACAGTATTTAATTGGACATCATAAAGTTACTTCTTACTTGCCCAGCTATAAAGTTTGATACTTCAGGGCTGTCCTAAGCAATGCTTGCTTTTTCTCATCTCTTGGGCAACTTTAAAGGGCTGTTCTTGTTGACTAGTGCCATCTTGTGGTGAAATTAATTGAGATACAGTATAGTCTCACTTATCCAACATAAACTGGCCGGCAGAATGTTGGATAAGCGAATATGTTGGATAATAAGGAGACATTAAGGGAAAGCCTATTAAACCTCAAATTAGGTTATGATTTTACAAATTAAGCACCAAAACATCATGTTAGACAACAAATTTGACAGAAAAAGTAGTTCAATATGCAGTAATGCTATGTAGTAATTACTGTATTTATGAATTTAGCACCAAAATATCATGATGTATTGAAAATATTGACTACAAAAATGTGTTGGATAATCCAGAACGTTGGATAAGCGAGTGTTGGATAAGTGACTCTACTGTAGTTTCAAGTTACACGTCTCATTCTACAGAATATTTTCATTTTTGTTGTTGCTGTGTGCCTTGAAGTTATCTTCAACTGATGGCAACTCTATAAATAATATAAACATAAAACTCCAGTGGTAGGAAGTAGAGCTACCATATTCCTTTGATCCTAAGATGCACTCCTCCCCCATATAAATTTTTTTAATGGGGGTGCGTGTGGGTCTTAGAATTATGGGTGATTATTTTTCAGTTGGTGGTACTGAAAATAAATGTGCATCTTACAATCAATGGCATCTTATTGGACAACAAGTTAAACATGAGCCAGCAATGTGATGCGATTGCTAAGAAAGCCAACGGGATTCTGGCCTGCATCAATAGGGGTATAGCGTCTAGATCCAGGGAAGTCATGCTCCCCCTCTATTCTGCCTTGGCCAGACCACACCTGGAATACTGCGTCCAATTTTGGGCACCACAGTTGAAGGGAGATATTGACAAGCTGGAAAGCGTCCAGAGGAGGGCGACTAAAATGATCAGAGGTCTGGAGAACAAGCCCTATGAGGACAGGCTTAAAGAACTGGGCATATTTAGCCTGCAGAAGAGAAGGCTGAGAGGAGACATGATAGCCATGTACAAATACGTGAAGGGAAGTCATAGGGAGGAGGGAGCAAGCTTATTTTCTGCTGCCCTGCAGACTAGGACACGGAACAATGGCTTCAAACTACAGGAAAGGAGATTCCACCTGAACATCAGGAAGAACTTCCTCACTGTGAGGGCTGTTCGACAGTGGAACTCTCTCCCCCGGACTGTGGTGGAGGCTCCTTCTTTGGAGGCTTTTAAACTGGATGGCCATCTGTCGGGGGTGCTATGAATGCGATTTCCTGCTTCTTGGCAGGGGGTTGGACTGGATGGCCCATGAGGTCTCTTCCAACTCTACTATTCTATGATTCTATGATTCTATGATTCTATGATTCTATGATTCTTAGAATCAATGAAATATCATACAGTATATCCATTTATTGAATGTGTTTGGTATTTATATTTTACATGTCTTTTTAAATGTAAAGGAGGACATAATCCTATCCTTTTCTTGGTTCTTTTAGTGTCAAAGGCATTCTAGATTACCATGAAAAAAAGGATCTTCTGGCATTTAAAAACAAATTTATTATAGCACATGATTTATGTTAGCCACTAAGAAATAAGAACCATAGATTTTAGTTATTCTTCTGTTTCAGAATAATTATGTTTAAACTTTCCTATTCCATTTGGGAATTATCCATAATTTGCAGAGCTGGAAATGTCAGTATAGAGCTATAGCTCCTCCTCGCCACACCCCATTTTCTAGGAGCAGCTGATCTATCCTGAAGGTTTATAAGCCAACAACTGAGGGAGATGCTGACTTAGAACAACCTGATTGCTAAGATACATCATGATTTGAGTATTCCATTTACCCAAATTACATATATTGCTAGCAATTGCAAAGAACAGGAGAGTTATATATTGCCTGGAAGGGAAGGAAAACACATTCCACTTGCAGTTTTCTCCAGTTTGTTACCCTTCAGATCAGTGGTTCTCAGCCTGGAGTCCCTAGGTGTTTTTGGCCTTCAACTCCCAGAAGTCCTAACAAGCTGGTAAACTGGCTAGGATTTCTGGGAGTTGTAGGCCAAAAACATCTGGGGATCCCAGGTTGAGAACCACTGCAAATGCTTTTGACTTCAACTCACATCTGCCCTGGCTATAATCAATGGTGTTTCATTTCCCTCTGATGGACATTTGTTAACCCCCGTGTTTGTGGGCATTTTCCACTTTAGGAAATCCTTTCCCCACCAGCTTGCCTTCCTGAGGATGATTTTCTATTGTAGAAAATGCTATGGCATATTTTGGGATATGTACAGTCTCTCTGTGATTCCCAGCAGACCTCTTGGGCCTGTCATACCCTTTCAAACCATACAATTATAGTGCTGTGATTCTACTTTTGCTATCATGTCTACATCGTAGTGAAAGCCCTCAAACTTTCTTGCTCTTGTCCTTAAACTCAAAATTCATATGATGTTGCCATGTCATTTATAGTGCAATGCCCAATTATAACTGTATAGTGAAAAAGGAATCCAAGTCTGAACCAATAATTTCACAGTAGAATTCATCTCAAGATTTCCTCCTGGCCATAGCTGAGTTGGGGTGCATCAACACCATAGAATTCACTTTAACTGCCATTGCTCAATGCTGTGGAATCCTAGGATTTGGGGATGCACTAGAACTCTTTGGAACAAAACTACATCTCTCATGATTCCAATGCATTAAGCCACAGCAGTTAAACTGGTATCCAACTGGGTTTGGGCGGGCAGTGTAACTTTTCCATCTTTACATTTCCCCCACTAAATATACAAACCACAAACTGATTCTTTTATTATTAATTCAAGAGTAAGGTCCTGGACAACAGCTTCCTGAGCTGCAAGCCAGAGATTAGTTCCATGCAAAAGGTCCTAGACTTTAAAAAAAGCTCTTAGTTCTGATCGCTGGTTAGAGATAAGAACAAAAGAAGCTAATAGAACAGAGATGGGTTTAATGCAGCTCATGAGTTGCATGCAGACTGTGAACCACAATTTTTACAGAATCATAAAGGTGAAGTAGACCCCAAAGACCATCCTGTCACACACACACACACACACACACACACACACACACACACACGGTCATTTGCGGTTTCTGTCCTCCCTTTTCAAACTTATGAACTTTTCTGATATTTTTGGCTCCAAATCACACATAAACCCACTCAGTGCATGACTACACAAGAAAATACTCCATCAGCATTAATAAAACTCTATACTTATTAGGCTTCACCGCTCAGTATTCCTCATCACTCATCATTGTGTCAATTTCTACCATCATTTTGGGGAGATTGCAGAGAAAAGCATATTTAGGCTTTTTGTGGAGAAGGTTCAGTTTTTTGGAAGATGGGCAAGGCTGCATGGCTCCAATCCCTGTTTAAAGGACCCCCTTTGTTGATCTTCTCGTTCAGGAATCTCAACCCCAATCCGAGCTTTCAAGGATCACCAGGGTTTTCCAGATAACTATTTTAATATTACTGCTTTAGAGTCACACCCTCCCCCATCTTCAACTGCTACCCATTTCAGAGTTTGGAAAGCTTTTTAAACTATAAATTGCCATAAAGGGATTGTATAACCATCACCCCCTAAACTTTGGATAGTTTATCCTTTTCTCATCATGTCCACATTTTAAGCAAGCCAGAAATGCAGCCTTCATTTTCCAATTGATAGAATTACTGTATTTATTTAATTACCTAATTGACACCCTGCCCTTCCCTTCTAAAAGCCAAGACACAGCTGAGAATTTCATTTTAAACTTGTCAGGCCTCCTTCTGCAAGCTCATTTACATTTGCAACAGTAATTTCCTGTGAAAATGCAGACATCTCTTTGCAATGAATGGACCCATATGTTAGGCTCTGCGTCTCGAGGTGCTGATTTTCATTTGGAGCCACCACCATCTCCATTTCTTGCATCTCTTCACCATCTTCATCACTTTCAGTTTCCTGGGGAAAAATAATCCAGAGAATACATGATAAATTAAACAACAACCAATGCATTTTGGTCATGTCTGAGGAAGGCAGAGGAGAAGGACAAGTAGGCAAGAAAATATAACCTTTCAAAATATTTTAATAGTATTACTAGGCAAAGATTCAACCTTTGAAGATAATATGGCACTTGAGCATCCACATGTTTTGATATCTGTAAGAGGTCCTATAGCTAAACTCCAACAGGCTCATAGTATATGGGATTGAGCTGTATTTTACATAATTGGCAGACTATTGGCTGAATTTAGCAATTTTTCTGGTCAGTTCATTCACAGTCCTGGGAGTCTGGAGGTCAAAGGCAGCAAAATTGCTTTGTGGCTACACTTTGCTCATCCTTAGGATATAGCAGAGACAACTGCAGAAGATATACTTTCAATTTATTGTGAACTGCAGGGATGCTAAAAACATACTAGGTGAACTGAGCAGACCTTGCTAATATTATATTTTGAACTACAGTTCCCATAATCCCCCAGCCAAGCATGGCTATGGTCAAGCTGGTAGCAGATTCTGACAGTTGGAAAAGTGACTCTTCCACGCTTTAGGTGGGGTCAAGGATATTTCCCTTTCTGCAGTTCTAATTGCATAGGATTAATTTCTGAATATGGTTACTGAGAAGGCAAGAACCCATTATACACAGTTTTCCAATAGAACATTCAATATTATGCATTCTCATCTGGTACAGATAATTTCCCACTAATGTGTCATTAGTGAGAACTGAGCCAAAATCCTGGTTGAGCTGAAACATTTCAAATATATTAACATCAATGTGAGGCATTTGTTGTGGGAACGGAGTGCTAACATGTCTTTAATGCTTCAATGTGACCAGATTCAAAGAAGCCTTTATTCATGGCTTCCCATAGAACTTCACAGCCCGAAAAGGGTTCTCTTTACTCTTCAAAAGCACCCTGTCCCCACCTGACTGCATTCCAACTTCTGCCTGTTCCACAGTCTCAAAACTGAGGACATTGGGACAAGCGTTCAAACAGATTCGCCTCTGACAAAATGCCCATTTAACATAGCACTCGGTAACAGATTCCCAATAATTGCAAGTTGAGCAGGTTGGTTTGCTCTTATTCCTTTGAAATGTGGCCAGAGAAAGGGACAATAAGTTGTTCAAGGAAGTAATTCAACAGAGTCAACATTCTGAACTATACTCAAACAATGTATTCTCAAAAGCCTTCACGGCTGGAATCACTGGGGTGTTGTATGGCTTCCGGGCTGAATGGCTGTGTACTAGCAGCTAGAACAGTGGTTCTCAGCCTGTAGATCCCCAAATGTTTTGGCCCTCAACTCCCAGAATACCGAACAGCTGGTAAACTGGCTGGGATTTCTGGGAGTTGTAGGCCAAAACACCTGGGGACCCACAGATTGAGAACCACTGAGCTAGCATGGCCATAGAGCTCGGAAACCACACAACACCCCATACGAAAACAATTCCTCAGTGCAATGACTGTTTTATAACCATTTCTTGGTAAGACTGAAAAAAATAGTACCTGCATAGGTGAGAGGTTGCTTTTTTTTTCTGCCTCAGGGCAGGCCATTCTTTCTGTTTGCTTTGTATTTATAGTTGTGTGATATTTATATCCTGCATTTCCTCCAGTGAGCTCAAATTTATCCTATAGTTACATGATTTATCCCTACAAAAACTTTGTGACGTTGGAAGAAAGTGGCTATATAAGAAAGTTTTGTGGTTATCAATGGGAACCTAAATTTGATTCCCCAAATTCCAGCTGAATAGTTAAACCTAGGGTAGCTGTATATACTCCTTTTCCGAAACATGTTCTTTTTTTCAGTGCTAAAATTATTGTTTGGGTTGATTTTTAAAATGTCTGGTCTGTCCAGTGACACTGCTGCCTCCTCTTCACTTTCTTTCTAAGTCCTTTGAGTTCTCTGCTGGGAAAGGAGATGGAAGCTGTCATGCTGGAGCACTCAGCGTGACCGGGGGGGGGGGGGGGGGGGGGGGGTCCCAAATTGGGGCACAGCAGAGAAGGCCAATCAAAATGATCAAAACTTTGGAAGCCCTATGAGGAGCAGCTAGGGAAGCTGTGTATGTTTAGCTTACCCACACATGAGAGCCATGTTTAAACATTTGAAATGATGTCACACTGAGGAGGGAATTAGCTTGTTTTCTGCTGTCCTGGAGACTAGGACATGGAGCAGTGGATTCAATTTGCAGGGGAAAAGATTCCACCTAAACATCAGGATGAACTTCCTGACATTAAGAGCTGCTTGTCAGTGAAATAGGCTGCCTCAGAATTCGATGGAGTCTCCTTTCTCTGGAGGTTTATGAGCAGAGGTTTGATGGCCATCTGTCAGGAGTGCTTTAATTGTGTTTTCCCTGCATGACAGGGCGTTGGACTGGATGGCCCTTGGAGATCTTTTCCAACTCTATGATTCTATGTTGTCAACTGGTAAATGTGTTTTATTTGTTGCTTTTCAAAATATAGCAACTGCAGTCTGCCCAATATAACATACTGACTTGCTGGAACTGATAAAACCTGCTATTCTTGGCATGGTTGTTCATACTCTCTAACAGCACTAATATGGAAGATTATCACTGTATTAAATTGATGGAGAGTAAATTGAAGATAGACATAAAAGGAAGTGTTTAGTCACACACAGCTTAACTCATTTCTGGGAATTGCTCTATGAGAGTTTCAGGTGTTATTAAATTAGCTGCAGATGATGCCTGCATTAAATAATGCTGGGCTAGGAATAGAAAGTACAATAAGACTCACTTCCTGGCCAAACCATCGCTACCTGAAACCATGCATATGACTGAAAACCATTAAATAACATAATTTCAGGTCCTGGCATACAACACAGTTGTATCCTAAAAATAACTTCTAGGGGAAATATATCATAGATTTGCCTGGAGAGCCTAGCAAATTTCTAGAGACCATTTCCCCCCCAGGAACAGGTAAGTGGAGACCATGGATATGGTCTGTGGTTACAGGAGCTTTGCTGTAGTAACATTTTAAAAACTAGGTCAAGTGGGGAATCAGCACCCAATGGCCCAGATGCTGGGTGTCATTGGGGCTTGCAATCTTGTATAATCTCTCGCTCAATGGGATTTACTAAACTCAGTGGAGCTTGCCATGAATTGGATAGGGCTATAAGTGACCCAAGGATATTTTCTCAGCTTGATTATAACAGCCCCAAAGCATTAGACTCGGAAGCAAACTGCAAATTAAACAGATAGATGTAAGTTTGGATGGCAGCATTTTTATGAAAAATGGAGGATTGCCAGAGAAAAATCCAGATCACACTCATGTACCTACTTACACCTTTAACAAAGGAGGGGATGCCAATAGGCTTTGACTGCATGACAAGCAAAACTACCACAGACCCACTACCCACTGTGATTTTTGATATCTTCTACTATGAAAAATAAAAGTGCTTGTCACACTAGTAAAATGTTTAAGGTTGTCCTGGTCAGAGGCGCTTTAATCATACTCATAAGCCATAAAACACTCTTACAACATGACATCATTGCAGTGTGGTGAGAAGTGACATTAGAAGAGAAACGGACCCACCATTCCCTGCCATTTTTATATTTTTCTCTTTTCAAAATCAAATTGTTTAATGAACTACTCAGTTGTTTCAGGCTGGCTATTGAAAAACATTTCATTGAGATGTCATAGCACTCACAAATATTTGTAAAATATTCTTTAAATAGTTAGGCTGTATGGTACCACAGGAATGCAATGAAGAAATCCATGAAATAAAGAAATCTGAATAATGACTTTTAATAATGATGATGATGATATAAAAAACTTTATTTCTATCCTGCCACCATCTCCCCGAAGGGACTCGGGACGGCTAACAAAACCAACAAAGTGCCGCATATAGACAATACATAAATCTAAAAAGATAAAACCATAGTATTACAATCACACACATACATAATTACAATGTAAAACATTAACATTCATAACATGCAGTCACAGCTATGGATGAAAACAAGATGTTTCAATTGATACAGTCCATTGCCAATGTGATGCCCCAGTAAGTCCTCGGACTAATCCTTAAAAATCTATGTAGATCAAAGGCTTGCTTTGAAAGCCATGTTTTTAAGCTTAACAGAAGGCTTGAAGTGAAGGGACTAGGGAGGGCATTCCAGAGCCGGGAAGCCACTATCGAGAAGGGCTTCTCTCTCGTCCCCACCAATCATATTTGAGACAGCGGTGGGACTGAGAGAAGGGCCTCCCCAGTGGTTAATAGCTAACAGGTTAGGATCACAGTGTTATTGCACCATAAAAACAAACAATTTATATATTTTAAAAATAGAAAAAACATAGCTATTCACTTGGAAAATCTTGTGTCCCCCCCCCCCCCCCCCAGCACCAGAAGTTGTCAGAGGCTATCCTGCTAAAGATTTCCTGGGGAATTCCTAAGGAAGGGGCAACCAAACATTAACTGATTGTTCTTGCAATAAGGTGGACTTAGACACCTACACTTAAACTGTTTCTGAATCATAGCAGGAAAGGGGGTCATTAACCAATTATTTTCAGCATGAAAAAAATCTGGTGCACAACGGCACCAGAGGAACCATGACATCGTGTGAGAAGACTGAGACAAAAGTAGGACCAAACCACGGCTATGAAGGTATAACTTTGTGCTGTGCTAAGGACAAATCTATATTATATATGGTGCCCCCTTCATTTCAATGGGAGTCTGTACAAATAATTTAGGAAAATTCTCCAGACAAAAATAGAAAGATTAAAATGTTCCTCAGAACTTCACTGCAATGTGAAATTTATGTGAAAAGAGAGGACAAATGTCCACATATCTGAGGTTTTATTTCACACATTTGCCTGATACATCATGTCATTTTGAAATATTTAGCCTTTCTAGTTGAAATGTATTGAACTGCTTTGTGAAAATCAACAATTTTTATATATCCTGAGGCTCAGTCTCCCAGGTCCAGTGGGTATTCTGAGTTTCTTTTGCTCTCAAGGTGAAACTGGGAAATTCTATGAATTTTAAAATTATTACAAACAAGCCTTAACAGCCCATAAAATAGCAAACACTTTTTATTCCACCCAGAGACTCAACTGCATTTACCTTTTGCTGTGTCCTGTAGTATTCATCTATTGCATACTGATACTTGGCTTCAGTGAGTCCAAAAAACGAGGATAACTTTCCTCCAAGGAATTCACAAGCTGTAAAGGTGATTGGACAAAATGTGAGCCTTTATTTTAAGGACAAGCAACCAGTCAGAAATAGAAGTTTTGGGAGGGAACATTGCTTCATCTGATGACTATTACTTCATCAAATGGCTAATAGTGGACAAAACACAAGAGAACTTCCATATGACATACCTTGTAGTTTTTTTATGCCTAGTAAAAATACCCACAGACTGGTTGCTAGGGGGAGAAAAACACAGCTTCTCATTCACGAGTTTTGATGCTAACAATTATAGTGATATTATTATAGTTGCCATAGCAACTTCCTATGAAATCTTAGGGGTTACAGTTTAGGGGAAAGCTGGAGAACTCCTTTAGTGCCCCACCAAACTACAAATCACAGGGTTCCATAGGATGCAGCCATGGCAGTGCTATAATAGTGTGTAAGGAGACCTTTACCATTCGTTTATCATTGATAACAGGTATATTTCTCTGTAGTTACTAATGATATGGTAATAGGTCGTGTCCTCCCATTCAGACCACTATGACAAAAATGCTCATGTGTACTTACTAAAAAAACTTGTTGCTGCAATTCGAAGGATCCAATGTCGCAGATAACTGAGCCAGGAGAGGTTGGCCTATGAGACAAAGACAAAGAATTATCAGTGACAAAATAAACATTAATCTACTGATTGGGTTTTTAATCTATTTTTAATCACTGTTGTCATGTGTGTTTTACTGATTTGTTTTCATGTTTAGTTAAGATAAACTGTCATTTAATTATCTGCATTTAATTTATTATGTATTTGTATTCTCACCGTGTATTGTATGACATTGAATGGCTACCATTTATGTTGTAAGCCGCCCTGAGTCCCCAAGGGAAGAGGGGACAGGGTATAAATAAAGTTGACTTGGCTATGTGGCTATCTTTGAAGCCCAAAACATCTGGAGGCCTAGAATTTGGGAAATTCTGCCGCAGTCTCATTTTTCAAGACATTGTAACAAGCACAAAGATATGCACAATTTTCTTAAGTACATTATCCTACTGAAACAGCATAGCAGAGATCGGAGCTAAATTTCCTCTTGGAGTAATTTTCATGTCCTAATAAGAATACGCACCTATCTCATGACCGTATCCACTGTATCCTAAGATTCTGGAACAGAAGAGTTCAAATTATCCTTCCATTTAACCTATTCCCATACTAACTCACCACTTAGTAGTACAAAGGCAAGCAATCAGCTGAGGCATGGCAATAGAAGCCTCTCTGGGCCCTACAACAGCCAAGGAGATCCTGAAAGCATGGCAAAAATGCACCCACACTTTTAGATATTTGGGGGCATTTAAGGGGCAGAAAATGTATTTTTCCAGTGGTGCCACCTTCCAAGTTCTCTGGTGTCTAATATGGCTATCAAGCCTCCCATAGTTGCTTCCCTCTGGGTGAATGCCACCTTTGCCATGTCGCAAGTGAACAGAAGGAGGGGTTCCTTCTGACCGCTTCCAGACCTTCCACATCTGTTATATGTGGTTGTAATGTCAACCAATCTGATGTATTTCCATTCCACATATAACCTAGGCATTCTCCCTAGAATACTTGCTCAAATGTTAAGCTTCTTATCAGAGGTCTAACTCTGAATCCTCTACCCTTTGATGGTTGGTGGAGACAGAACAGGCCTATGGGACGTCTTCCCACCAGTGTTATAGGACAAAGGCTATTGTCTGCTTGTTGTTTGAGTTGCTCATGCAGAATTCTGGGAAATGTAGTTCAGGGCAGAGCCTTTGGAATTTTCAGCTAGAGGAGACTTTGGCATCCCTAAACTACATTTTCCAGAATTCTGCTGGAGCAGATGGAACGATTGGCCTCCATTCTATAACATTGGGGGGGGGGGGGGGGAGAGAGAGAACATCCTATATGTTTGTGATATACCATGTATTCTTCCCCAATTCATTAAAAAGTAGTCAACATTAGGTAATCACTTTCACTTATTTAACCTCATCTGTAAATCCAAATTTATTTATTTATTTATTTATTTATTTATTTATTTAATTTATATACCACTCTTCTCCCCTAGGGAGACCCAGAGCGGTCTTACAGAATTAGATGCCACATATAATCCAAATGTAGTGAAACCAAACATAAAACACAATTTCACCTGCTGGTTATATAGGTTGAGCGTCCCTTATCTGGAATTCCAAAATACTCCAAAATATGAAATTATCTAGATGGGTGGCTGAGACAACACCACCTTTAGTTTCTAATGGTTCAATGTTTGTTTTATGCACAAAATTATTTTAAAAGGTTATGTATAAAATTACCTTCAGATTATGTGTAACAGATTATGTGAAACATAAATTAACTTGGTATTTAGATTTTAATCCCATATAAATGATATCAAAAAACTCTTAAATCCAAATTACTTCTGGACCCAAGCATTTCGGATAAGGGATACCCAACCTGTATTAAGATTTTATTAACTTTTGCACCATGTTTTACATTGTTACATTTACTACGATACATTTGCATCACTATTGTTAAGTGCCCTGTTTTTTAAATTGAAAGCTAGTATATATTTAAATTATCGTCATCATAATCTCACAGTGTCAAGAAAGGGCTGATGGTTGTTCTCCTCTGCATCTTCTTCCTCTGTACTGCACTCCTCCATAGATTCACCATTTGCAAAATAAATAATCCTTCTTGGATTTTTACTTTCTTCTGAACTTTGATCTCTTCCTTTCTTATCAACATTGTCTTCCTCCTGCTCATAAAAAAAAATATAAAGGCTCAACTAAAACAAGTTTAGAAGAATTTTGTAACTTTTATTTTACCTGTTTTGTGTACATTTGAAAAAATCAGATTTTCATTTGGATTTCATTTGGATGTGTTGAAAATTAGAAGCAAGATTCCCGGACCAGATGGAAGGTCATGCCAGAATTTTGAAAAGGTGAACAGAGCAGCAATGGGCAAAGTTGCATGTGGCCCTTCCTCCCTGGTCAACAATTTTTAAAAATTACAAAATTTTGACTCCCTAACGGTTCCTATGGCATAGGGATATTTTCATTACTTTTGGGGGCTTCTCTGGGCCATTTGATAACTTACTTTTAAAACAGAAAGTGTCTCTTGGCAGGGGGTTGGACTGGATGGCCCATGAGGTCTCTTCCAACTCTACTATTCTATGATTCTTAGGTTACTTCCCAAAGTTATTTTGATCCAGTGCCAGGCTAAAAAAAGAGCAGTTATCTTCAGACTAAAAGAATGAGGATATATAGGAAGAGTGTAATTTTTAAAAAATTAATCTGTTGAGCTATGGTGACATTAATTTCCTAGTTTTCTTGGGCAGAACAACACAAAGATGACTTTCCTTTTCTTTCCTGTGAAATATAGACTACAGCGTCTGATATCCCTTGGTGGTTCTCCATCCAAGTACTAACTGGGCCGAACTTGGGATGGATCTACATTGAAGAATCAATGCAATTTAACACCATTTTAATTGACATGGCTCAATGCTTTGGAATCCTGGGATTTGTAGTTTGGCAGTGCACCAGCACTCTGGCAAAGGCTAAAGACCTTATAAAACTACAACTTATATGATTCCATAGCATTGAGCCATGGCAGTGGAAGTGATGTCAAAATATATTAATTCTAGTGTAGATGCACCTTTCTTAGCTCTCCAAGATTAGACATCTTCTGGGTATCTAGGTTTACTTGATGCATCTATTTTTTTACATGTTGATTTTACTGTGTAATTATTAGGCTTGGTCCCAAATTAGTTTGAACAAAAATGATTTGTAATATTTGGTGGTCCGTTTTGTAAAATATCCGAAAACAGAATGGGGAGGAGGGAGCCACAAAGCCCAGCAAAATGGATCAAGGGAGCCGGATTTTATTGGTTTTGGAGAGGAAGGAGTTAAGTTTGCAATATACCTAAGGCAGGGATATGCGGGGGTCCTCCACTTCTTCTTGGAAAGTTCCCTCCTCCTCCAGAGAGGGACCTGGGAACTCACTTTCCCAGCAGCACTTGCATAGAGTGGGCACTGAAAAGTTCATCTCTGAGAATGATGGGAGTTGAAGTTTTTGTCTCTTTCTGATTTTCAGCCAATAAAAAGCCTGGTTGTGTCCATGCCCTGTTTGGCTGAGAATGGATACAACCAGTGACTACAATTCCCAGAACTCTCTCTTGAGGTTTGTCATATTTTTTTTAAAAAAATATTATGGTTAAAACTTAAAATAAGTCTTAAAAATCAGTAGATTGGTGAGTTGTTTTGAAACTTTTCAGGCTCGCAGTTGTAAATGGGGTCTAAAACTGAGTTAGGTTTCATGCAGATAGGCCTTAAAATAGCTGAGGATTGAGCCTTTAAAAGTTTCCCATTGCATCCAATGGGCCAAATCTTTGCTGAAGGAAAATGGCAAAACCCCTCCCCATTCGAGTAACTTTCCAGTAAACAGAACGAGGGGTTAGCTGACAATGGACCTCAAAATGGCATGCCTTTTGGCTGATTTGCACACCTCTAGTAATGATGCATCCTCCCTCATCATATTACTCAGAAGCATGGCATGTATTTTTGACAGTTGCATTTTTCTCCAGATACAGCCACAAACAACAGGTAAACCTTTCAGAAAGCTCAAAGGATTTTCTCAACGGTTTGTAATAAATTATTATAGGTACCTATTCCTAAAAGTATTAAAGAGCTATAAAACACAATGGTAACTCACGATTAGAATCCCTTGGCTATTTTCCATGGCAGAAATAAGATCTGATTAAAATGCTGCTGAAGTAGGTAAGCAAGAAATGAGAACACATAACTGGAAATCCATGCACAGAACATTCGGGAACGTAAGCAGCTCAAAACAAGAGGCCAGTCAGGAAAAATAGAGTTGAAACGTTTCAGGATATTGCTCTCTGAAAAGGGGCTGGCTGTATTTGGATTATGGGCTGGGCCATATCTTTTTCTTTTTTTCACATACCAGATCTAAATGACTGCAGTGAGAGGCAAGGGGAATGCAGGAACCTGTAAAACCAATACTAGAGGTGGCAAATGTTTTCCTTTAAAAAAACAACAACAATGCATTACAGTTTTAGGAATATCTTGTTCTAAATCCTCACAACAAAAAAGCTCATAGGCTTAATATGATTGCAAGCCACAGGTGTAATATTTGCTTTTGCTTACAGTTCTGCTATTTCTATCCAGCCAAAAACAAATATCACGCACCTTCCTTGAGAAAACAGAATTTGCTTACAATCTGATAATGCCACTCCACCTACTGGCTGCTTTGTGAAGTTGCCACGTATTAGGAGAAGACTGAATTTTAAAAAGAGAGGGTAACAAGTCTGTGTTGAATGTCTAGTAATGAGGAAGCCATAAGCAAATTAGGTAAAGAGAAGCACTTATTTTCTTTTGAACTAGTCCAGTGTTTACATACTTAAGTAAAACTAACAAGAGGGCTTCAAATTCTAAATGATAGTTTAAACATCTGTTCAAAAGTATGGTTTGACATAAGGATATGAATTCTAGAAGAGATGCTGAGCAAGAGAATTAGAGCCACATTAAAATTGCAGTGTACTAAAAATAAAAACGAATTGCACTCTAGATGTCTACACACTAACACTTAGGATCTGGGAAACAAGATGAGCTTGATGTCGTAGTTCAAGAAGCATTAACACACAAATTAATTTGCACAGAAATCCATGCCAGACTAGTAGAGAAAGAAAGAAAGAAGTGGAAAAATAAATAAAGGCAACACTGTGGTAGGAGTTTACCATGGGCCCCCAAACCAAGCGGCGGTTTGTGGATGGTACTATCCTGAAACAAATCTCAAAAACTCCAAGAAGCAAGTACTGCTAATCATGGGGGACTTCAATTATGTGGTATTTGCTCCAACAAATGCCTGATGTGCTTTGCAATCTTGAATATTGATCCTAACCAACAGGGAAGGCCAGCGTGTTCAGATCTGCAGTTCAGAGTATTGAAAGAACTTTCTGGTATACTCACAGGACAATGTGTCATTGAGTTTTTTTTAGGTATCTTGGAGAACAGGCATAGTGCCAGAGGACTGCAGACCAGTTGGCATAGCTCCCCGCTTTAAAAAGGACAAAAAAAAAAAAAAAGATCCTGGAAACTACAGGCCAGTCACCTTGGCCTGAACACCAGGAAAAACAGCACAGATTATAGATTAGTCTTGTTTGCAAAAATCTCCTTTGAGAAAAGTAACACTTTTATCAGAATATGACATATAATGAAAATAGTGTAAATTTAATTTTATCCAGAAAAAATTCAACTTTAATTAACAATTTATTGTAGCGCAAGTGGCTGAGGCAGATTACAGTAGACTATCCCATTTGACCATTTTTTATCAATATACTGTAAGCAGTACATAATATTACATAATAAAGAACATAAAGATTATAAAGTGCAAAGTTGTCTTTGTGTTAATATACTGAAATTCAATAACTTATCCTACAACTCTACAGACATAATCATATGGACTCATGAACACAGCATGCTAAATGGAAACTTGCTATAATCCCAAAGTGGAGGACGCTATGTTGGACAAAGGCGAGGGAAGGGGAAATCTAAAATCTATAGTAATTAACCTCACATATAGATCACAAGAAAAGATGCTCGCTGATGTTCAAGCCACAGTGACTGCATTTAGTCTTAGAACATGGGAGGACCCCCCACCGAATTATATCAGGAACGTTCCCGAGTTTTTGGGAAGAACAAGCTATAATGGTTTTCACTTATTTCCGAAAATCCAGGCTGTCAACACTCTCCATCTTGGGGTTAAATGCAAAGCTTTTACTGGTCCATTCTTTGTTTATTTTTTCCTTTCCACTGAAAACTGATCACTGCATTGGTTAGTTTGAGTCCTTTGGAGGGGGAAAGGAAGCTAAAATATATTAACCCAAAATGATTTGGGGATCGAGTTTTAAAGGCCATATGAGTTTTAATTACCATTTTAGTGTATTTATTGTATTTTAATTTTGTTTTTACCAGTGTTACTATTTAATTGTTTTTTAAAAAAAATCTCTAGTGTGGAGTGTTAGTCGCCTTGAGTCCTCAAGGGGAGAAAAGCGAGGTATAAATAAATAAAGACAATAATAATGATCTCAAATAAATGAATTATAAATTATAAATAATGCATAAATGAATTAATACCTTAAATGGAGGTCTGCACATAGCCAGTAACCTTTCAAAGGTACTGCAGTCAATAAAATGATTATGGCATATTGGCGACATTATAAATATGAGTTCAAGTAAAAATTTAGAATTTCAATGTATGGCAGTGGTTCTCAACATGTGGATCCCCAGCTGTTTTGGCCTTCAACTCCAAGAAATCCTAATAGCTGGTAAACTGGCTGGGATTTTTGAGAGTTGTAGGGCTAAACACCTAGGGACCCACAGGCTGAGAACCACTAATGTATGGTGTCTCAAATCTTCTCCTGCACTTGGTTTCCTGACTGAAGCCTAGCCAGATGATCAATAATATTACAATAACTAAGACGAGAATTGGCCTTATCGTTAGGCCTTGTCATTAGGCTGGTTTTGGGTGTCATGAAAGGGTAGAAGGATTTTAGTGATTTATTTCATTATTAATGGAGTTAAATGCAAAGAACAGGGATGAACACATGTGGCTTGGCTTTGGATCCTGTGCTCCTTGAATTAGCAGGACATTTGCTGTTCTGCTCCATGTAGCAAAATATCTCTAAACTAAAGGCTATTCAGTCACAGTGCCTACAGAGGCCTTTGTCACACACACTTTGGAATGCAAGTAGTCATATCTTTTTCTCAATACAAACACAGTAAGTACATCACACAAGAGTCAAAGTAATGGTAATAATCTTAAGAAATGAAGTAAGTGAAAGCCCAGTGTCGATTCATTTTAATTTACACAACATGGTTAAGCTGAAATGTCTCTCAAGTTTGGAAGATGAATAAGGAAGATTTAATCACATATACAGATCTTGAGCTAAAATAAGGCTTAAAATCAAACATGGTACATGATATTGCACAAGCAGCTTTCTCAGGGACAGGCAAGAGGAAAAGTAGTCAAAGAGATTGAGGAGGGAGAGAGACTGTTGTCAAGTGAACAGCAGCAAGCATTACAGTCTGTTGTGTGTTTGAATGTGTGCTAGTTTTTCTTTTTCAAAACAAAAAAGCCCTCACACCTCCAGTCTCCCCTTTGAGATTTGACATATTTCTTTGGCTACAGTTTGCATTAAGTTTTCTATTATAAACCAGTTTGCATTAAGTTTTCTATTCTTTTCTTCCCCTTACCTTATTTTCTAATCATCTAGCTTAATCATTACTTGTGGAGATCTCAAAAGCTGACATGGTTACATTTGTTTTTAAAATAAATACACAGTATGACCCCTTTATCAATGTATCTTAAACATTCAAAAATATTCCCTCCCTTGAAGTGTTTGCTGGTCACTCTTGGTTGTCCAGTACGAATCGAAAGCATGATTCAGGCCTAAGTATAAATTAAAATGTACAGCTTGTTATTCTACAGTTTCAGGTATCCATGGAGATCTGTGAACCTATCTCCCACAAAAACTGGGGTTGTACTGAACATCTATTTTAATTTGGCAAGAGGGTTCTCAGTGGTTGTCATCCAAGTTGCCCATTAGCTCTGCAGTTGCTCTGTGATTATTTTATGCTACAAAACCTCAAACAGACCACAAAAAAGGGAACATCATATTTTGACTGAAAGGCCCAATGCTCCCAATCATTTTATTAATGTTGTGATTTATTTGTGACTGAAATCTGTGTGAAAAGAAATATTTTGTAATTCCTGAGGTCCCAGTGTGAAGCTTAAGATTGCACCAAGATAACAACCAAAAATCCAAGGAAAAAAGTACACATTTACATTTAATTCAAAACTGTAGCCTCAATCAAAGCACATGATCTCTCTCAGCTTGACTGAAATGCTACTGGTTTGGAATATGTGGTCAGAAATGAGCACAATACACTTAGCAAAAGATTATGGTTAAGAGAAGGAAGGAGTGAGGGCAAAAGAAAAACAAAAGCACACAAGGAAACAAGAGCCATGTGAGCTGGAAGAGTTGGGTGAATAAATGAGCTATGAAGGACATCTAGTACACCTCAGAGGAGCAGGGGGTGGATCAGGGATTTTCTGACATTGAGTCATAACACCGAGCAACAGGCTCAGAAGGACCAACCTGTAGCCCATGGCCTACTTTCAAAGGACTTCTGAGAGCCTTTGAATTGACACCTCTAATAAGAGCAATCCATCCCTCCTTCAACCATTCACTGGATGGGGGAGAAAATAAAAGAGGGTCACCCTCTCCTCTCTTCAGCTTCTTCTCAAATATACATATATGCATTACCTCCCCAGAGTTGAAAGGTGGGGGACTGAACAAAACAATAAGCTGCTGGTCTTCTACTGAGAATGCTGATTAACTGCAGGAAAACTTGACACAGTGCAGAAGATGGGAGGGCATCAATTTTAGAGCACTGGGAATATCAACTGTTAAGTGAAAGAACAATAAAGTTGTGCTTATTTTTAAACCTCCATGAAAGCAATTAGGCTTATTTTAGAATACAAATTGAATGACTGGGCAGCATAATTGATTGCTTCTGGCTAAATTGATGGATGAATTGTTTTCTGATAGCAGTTTATTTATGGCACTTTTTATTAATTGGCTAATGGCATAGTTGGTAAAATGAATAATTTCAAATGACTAACCTGAAACTCTAATAAGAATATTTTAATTACACATCCTGAGACTGGTAATCACCATTACCTGAATGCCCTCTTGACCTTTACATAACCTGGTAAAACTTTGTGACATGGAACACTGTCATACACACTTCCATAGATTCAAATACAGTTCTGTTCTTCTTCTATTCAATTTGATATGAGATAGTTAGAAAATACACCAAATAAAGGCTTAATTTTAGTTTTTGATAAAACCAATGTAGAGTTGCATTTACTGTATATGGCTGACATACTATTAGTGTTTAATAACGAAACATTCTGAAGCACACTATTTTCTGGCCATCATAAACATTTCCAAGTCTAGCCAAGCTAATATTCTACAACGTTAAATAATCTCACCAAATATAGGTCTAAAATGTAAACTGAATTAATCTACAGAAGTTGTCATCAGTTTACACATTTCACTTTAAAAATATACAAGTGCGATTCTAAGCACAAATCTTTAGGTTCTTTCTATTTTGAAAGTTTCTGTAAAGTCTGATTTCACTTGTAGTTTTCTTTCTGTTGCAAGGTTATAATAACCTATATGTAATGAAGAAAAAAGAAACAAGGCCAAATAACATGCTAAATTGCTTTATAAACTTGCATTTGAATCCTGTTCTAGGTATCTGCCCTGTGAGATATCTTTAACTGTGTAGAAAAGACCCTTATTTACAAAAGAGACACTGCTTGTTACTTTGAATGTGGAAAATGAACCTTCGTTTGGAATCTCTCAAACGTTATCAGAAACAGAGATAATCTAAATAGCATAAACAGAGGCAGTGAGATTATTTCAGCTTCCAGTTTCTATCAAGAGAAAATATTCCTTAGATTCAACCCCAATGCTTCCATTTAATGATTTATCCATAACTTGCCAAGCCTCCAAAATCATCCCTCACAACTTGCGAGACATGACTCTTGTTTTGAACATTTCTATCTACTAGTTATAACTCCTTTCAACTGTATTACCACCGTATTCTTTTTCTCAACTTCCTAATCTTTTTTGTTAGAAGTGCCTCTTCTATTACATTTAACCTCCATTTCCAATTGCAATGCAGCAGTGAAAGGACACCCATCAATTCATTTCTTACCCCACCCTTTCCACAGACAGGATATATACTGACTTTTCTACATTGTTCTTTTATATAATCTGCTTCTGCAACCCAGGTTCATTATTCTAAGCCCCCTTTTCATTCATATTCATGTCACTATACAGTACTACTATATACACCTGTGAGTCTTCTCTACAGGACACTATTTCTCCCTCTCTAGAACAAGCAACCTTTACATAACAGAGCAGGTTCATATGAAATGTAAAGTTCTCATTACCATTTTACTTCTATTAAGCTCTTAAGGTATAAAGGCTGAATTATTCTTAACATGTCGTTCTGTTATTTCTCCTTTACATCTATTATAAAAAAACTTCTGTGTCTGTCAAAACAGTAGGTCAAACATCACAAAGCCACATTTTCTTGTATTTGTCTTGATGTATTTGAAGTGTGAAGATGAGCTGTCCTCCTTTCAGGGCTTAAACTACAGTAGTTGGAATCTTCTATTTCCTGTGCTGAATCTTTCTATCATTATTCTACAGTTTTAAAGTGTAAAGTGTAAAATGTATGTACTTCTATACATTTCTGTGGATTTTTCAAATTCTCTTGCTCTTAAAATGTGATCCTCACACTCATCTTTCCTGTACTCTTGCCCTGGCTTCAGTCAACTTTGTTTTTACACAGCACTTTAATGTTCCCACAATAATCATTTTGTTCAATTCTCTATTACTGCACTGCCTTAGATTTACCCCTTGTATTCCCTATCATTTCTTTCGTAATCAGATGCCTATTCAGTTTGAGATTCTAACTGATCACTTTCTGCACTAAGATCATATACTTTTCCAATCTAATTTTATTCTTTTCATTCCTGGTCAGCTTCCTTTGAAATGTAGTCATGTAACTCAGCCAAGTATAGATACGTATAAAACGTGAAAAGCTGTGAATTGATTTTTACGATGAAGGAGTCCAGAAGTGGCAGTAAATGAGGAAGACAAGAGAACCCCATAGTCCACAAGACGTAGCTCACAAGAGGTATTTCAAAGCACTTGCAGAATTTAAGATATCTGGCATCCTGTGTCTTTCTGAGGCTTTATGTCTGGCTCTTTCATAGGTTTCACGTCTTCCTCTGGTTTTGGTTTAGCCTACAAATTAAAAAAAATTACCTTACTGGATATCATAAAGCCGTCCTTCCTCTTAAAAACAGATTTCAGCAATTTAATTTTTGGAATCAAAAGACTAATAAAGTTTTAGTTTGAAAGTACAGTAGAAAGAGTGGCAAATGTACTGTAAATATAGACCAACTATTATAAAAAGGTAGCTATAAGTAGGTGATAGAAAAAGCTATATAAAAAACTTTGCAACATAGTAACTTTTCACAACAGGAAAGTTAGAAATAAAGCAAATATACCCAGTAAATAGTTCCAGAGTCTTCAAAAGTCTATTTTCTCTTACAATCCTCTCTCTCTCTCTCCCCCCCCCCCTTTACACACACACCATTATTTCTTTACAATGCATGAGAGGGCTCAAAGAGAAGCAGAAGACTGCAGAGAGAATAATTTGTCTTACACTGTCCTCCTTTGGCCTTTTGGTGAGATCAAATGCAGCAAGGGTTTCTGGGGTCCACTGGGCATGCACCACAGGGAATTCAAAAGGAATAGGCTCAACCAGACCATAGTTGGCCTTCAGCTCTAGCTGGGGAGCCTCTGAGGGAATCTTCTGGAAGTAACTAAAAGAAAGCCACACTGAAGATTAGCATTCTCCTAATTTTTGTTGATAATTTCAATAGCTGGGAATGACTGATGCACAGTCAACTTGCATAACATAACTGCATGAAGCTTACTGTTTGTAAACTAGCTTAATAAACAATGCCAAGTGCCAAGTATGCCATACATATGGTCACACAAATAATCTTCAAAAGGCAGAAGTTCCAAGATTAGGTGAGATTTGGGGAGAAACTTCATTAGGCAAATAGAACATTTCCTTTTGACAAGTGCCTCATTTTTGCCTGCCCAGTATCAGGAGATGTCAAATTTTCTTTCTGTTACAATGATGTATCTATAAACATTTGACATTAGCAATAATTTCAGAATCTGCTGTGGCTCAATTATGTTGTTTCAACTATAGTACTTCTAGCACTAATAATGTGCATGCCCCATTAAATTTGTTATGCAAAAAATAATCTGCCCCTGCCCCTTTTCAACCTAACTAACAAACAAGAGAATGGAGCAAAACTCTAGGACTGGGAAACATCCAGTGTTGGCTGGGCAGCAATCCATCTGAGACAAATAGATTCTATATATCCCTTTAATTTGAATCTTGGAAGGGAACCCAGAATTTATGACAGTATATTTTGGCAAAGTCTTCCTACTTCCCTGTACCAGCTTTTCTTGAAGAGATCGTTCTGAAGTTCAATGGGGATCAAGGTAATTAATTTTATTTCCAGAAAAGAGAGAATTTAAAATTTAAACATCTCTTTTCTGGAAATAAAATTAATTTAAACTTTAAATAATGTTCACTATATTTTGGAGGGGGGAATTAGGGGATTTATTATTCAAAAACAGCAAGGATGAAAATCATTTCAGTGTATGAGAAAACCACAACACATACTTACATGAATCCATTTTCTCGCTGGGATTTTTCCAAGGTATTTTTCACCAGAGTTCCTAATTTTCTAAAGAAAAGGTGGCTGGAAGGCTTAGCTGTAGTCCCAGGGCCTTTGGTTTCACCATATTCTTTGCATAATGCTTCAGCCTTTGCAAAAACTTCACAAGAAAGCAGTAAATCTATTTTATAATCTTTTTGTAAAATACTTCATAAAGGTTTATATAGAAATGTCTAATTTACAGTGTTCAGTAGAAATATAACTTAACACTATGAAAAATGGATATACAAATATTTTCTTTGCACTGTTATTCACTCATGCAACTACTGTTTATTTGTTAAAAGTATTTATTATTTAGCTGACCACTAGAGTTCCCAAAGTGATTTACAACAACAACAACAGCACTTATTAAAAGCAGATTAAAAAGCAGCTTTTACAAGTGTTTTTTTTAATAAAAAGGAATACAAACCTCCATAAAGCCATTTTTACAGTTTACTAGGCTTCCTACAGCTTTAAAAACATAATGCCATAGAGTAATACCCAATAGTACACCTGGAAAAGTGACTTCTAGTCATGCTGTAAATAACAAAATAAGAGCATTTCATTGTTTGCAGCTTCTCTTTTATGTTCTGCATTACAAAAATCTGACTACAATAACAACTCCTCCCCTTTTTCAGTGTGAATGGTTTTTGTGTTTTTAACGAAAATGCACATATGGTCTGATCAAATTTCTTATCTTGACTACTGTGGATCTAATGAAGCAAAGGGGGCTGTGCAAATGCTGCCTTATTTTTGAATAATTGAGTACACTGATGTATCTACTCCATTTTGAACTAGCAATTGGATTTCTTTCCCCACACATCAGACTGTCAGAGGAGAAATCTATCACAGCACTTCATGAATCTATCAAGAACATTATGAAGTCCATTCAAAGTATATTTTTCTACATTTATATTTAGATTGGTTTTGACATTCTGAAAATCAGAAGAGCAGAACTGATATTTTTCTTCTTCAAGAGCTAGGGAGAGACAAGGGAAAAACCAGTGCACCTACATTTTTCTGCTTCTTGTAAGGCACGAATTGATTCTCCACATTTATCACTGGCCAGAAGGGTTTGTCCATGGTAGCAATAGGCCTAGGGAGAAAGGTGATTTTTTAAAATGCTTTGAGCATAATATAGAACAACATTCAGTTCTGCTCTGTAGTGATCAAATCCTCTCTGATGATCTACTAAGGATATGTATAGACAAAATATTTCTTCTTCTGGCCAAACATCTCATCTGAGACAGTACATAATTCTGTCTGATGGAAATGTTTACACTAGGAAATGGCTACCATGCAAGACAAAATGCTGAACAACATATCTGTAAACTATGAAATCTTTAAATATGGATTCCTGTACAGAAATAAGCTTCCCTCCAATATCGATTACAAATTCCTGCAAGAACTTGATAGAATGCTGAAAAGTCTTTTGAAGGATTAATAAACCTGAAGAAAGCACTCACATAAGCCATATAGAAGCATGACTTCAAATGAAAATATTTTCGCCACTTCAATGTGTATGCTGGGTCCAGACTGGATAACATTTGATCTGGAAGGAGATGATAGCATTGTGTTTGTAACATTTCCTTCTATGGCTTCAAAAATTTCTGGAAATTTTACATTTCTAAGAAATTGCCAAGTAACAAATTTGGCATAATAGATCTGATTATCACATTAACTGCCTCTAATGCATACGGGTGTTCTAAGGTACCTCAACCCATAAAAGACAAATGTCAAAATAAAGTTTTATTCTTGCCAACAAAACATTATAAAATGGAGAGGGAAACACAGTCAAAGTTGAATTTGGTGAACTAAATGGCAACCCAAAGTGAGATTCTTCTCAGCTAATCTAGAGTGCTATGGATTCCTCTGATGTCCTATTGTATTTCTTGAATGTCCTTAACATGGTTAGGAGTCTAAATAAGAAATCATCAAGTATTCATAAAATAATACTTTTAACGTACCTGCTCTCAGATAGAAATTGGCTGTTTCATAAGCCAGAGCAGCTATTAGACCAGGATTATGTTTCAGCTCAATTGCTCGAGCAATCGTCACTAAGATAAAAACAACCTGTTACTATGACCATATCCTTTATAAATTATATCAATCCTAATTACTGATTTAATAATTTTCATATGAATTACAAATTTGTTATACATCCTCTTCAGAATGCAATATTTCCCATTTATTTATAACAGCTCAATACAGCAGGACTGAATGAAAGCATTCCTCAGTCAGCACAATAAACTAAAAAATCCCACCAATTTTAATCAGGAATGGGGCAAGTATGGCCTATTTGTTGACCAGCAAAGCCATTTTACAGCCCCAGTTAATGTCTGAAAACTCAGAATACCCTTTGGTCTTTTCTGGGCCTAACACAGCGGGAAGCACAGAGCAGGGCTTTCTGATTTAAAATCCACCAAAATGTGTTAAATGGGGGAAGGCATTCCAAGTCCAAGGAATGCTGTCTCACTCCCCTTTGCAGGCCTTTGTTAGTTGCTCACTCAGTTATCTACTATTATAATAACTCCCATTTTTTGACCTACTAGAGGGGTAAAAGGCTATAATGCCATTTTGAGGTCTAAAAACGCATTTTTGCATATATTTTCTCCCCCCAACACCCTTAATTTCCAGGAGGGGCCTTTACTGAACCAGGAAATAATTTTTACAGTTTTATTTTTCATAAATGTACTCCCCCGCAAGATCCCCAGTTTACTTCCTGGTTAAATAAAAGTTTCCATTAGGGTCAAAACTGACCATAAGCTGCAAAAATGTGGCAAAAGATTTTTTTTTCTCTCTTTAAAACTGTAAAAGAAAACAGTAATCAGATTTAGGGCCACATGGGAGATGCAGCTTTCTGAAATTCTCCCAAAAGCTGACACAGCTCCCCAATCCCTGGCAGTTCCTTGCCCCAGTCTGTAGTTAAAAGGTCAGGCAGAAATTTTAAAAATTGCTATTTAAAGTCCTAAAGGAACTCAACCAGTTAGAGCAAGCAATTTTAAGTGAAATATACCAACACTCACATGGTACAAGTCCCCTTTTTACACTTCACAAATTACTGAAGCTGTTAGGTTTGTGTTGTTGTTGACAGCAACCACACAATTTCTGCTGCATTAGCTTGGATGTAAAATCACATTCTGCTCACAAATTCTTCACCAGAAGAAAAGCTAAGGAAATCACATATAATGGCTACTTAAAAATTAGTTAGTACCTTCTTGAGCTTCAGCTTGGCACTGTATAATGTAGCAATCTATTAGCCGAGCTTCTAAATCCCTTCCCTTTTCTACTGGAGTGATCAGTTTAGGAATGTGACTTTCCTAAGGAAAAAGATGATCAGGTTATTGATTTCCTTTATCCATACACGAAGCATGCGCAACATATATGAAATATCCAAAGATTTATGTGATCATATTATAGAGCTATCCTCTCTCCAGACATGCAAAAACATTTCCTTACTGTGATGTGAGCGAGGCTCTCACACTATCAAAGTGCTGGTACTATCAGTATATTTATTACAAGTACTAACATGTTATGGCAACTGAACTAGTTTCAATTTTCAGGAATGGTATACAGTATAGTTCTCTAGAACTTGATGGCTTGCTTCAATATAGTATCTTTTAAAGAGTCTATCACACAGGAACATGTAAGAAAGAAAGGTTAGCTAATTTTCACTATATGCAATGATTTTAATGCTCTAATCCAGTGGTTCTCAACCTGGGGTACCCAGATGTCTTGGGCCTATAATGCCCAGAAATCCCAGCCAGTTTAACAGCTGTTAGAATTTCTGGGAGCTGAAGGCCAAAAACATCTAGGAACCCCAGGTTGAGAACCACTGCTCTAATCTATTCACGCAAGCAATTTCTACACACCATATCCTTACAGGTAAACCCATGATGTTCTACAAGTCCCCCTAAAGATTATAAACAAATGTTCTCATATTAATGTCCTAGTACAAATAAGTTACTTTGTTAAAGTGGGTAAAAGAGATAACCATCTATGACTAAAACATCAAAATAATGGGAGTAGTGTATAACAAATAAAAAACAAGAGCAAAAATCAAGGGTTTTCACAGGGATCCTTATCATTAAGTTTTCAAAAAATGTTTTATACCTTTAAGTGTTTGAAAATTCCAGCTGCTATTTTCATACTCCGATGGACATCCTTAGCTTCATCTTCAGTTATGCTAAAGGATTACCAGTTTATTAGTACAGGCACATCAAACATCAAAAAATTACTAATTCTTCCTCTAAATAAAGTTGCCAAACTTCTCAACAGACAAGCTCTTTTTCAGTATTCATTATTGCAGGGCTCATGACTGAATACATGGATTGTTTTACATGTTTAATATAACCTAATGAGTCGAAGGAAACTAGAGGAGCTAGATCAAGATCCTACTTCAAGCAGCCAAAGCGTGATACCCTGCCTGTTTCATTTTTGTATCCTCCCATATCCTGATAGCTATTAAGCCTGTGTATGTGTAGGTGCTATCCCAGTGACAACCAGTGCAGAGGAATCAGGCACTTCAGACAATGAAAAAGAAACTGATCTTGGCTTGGAAGCAAAATTAATGAGGGTTCAATCATAGATCCAGAACATCTTTTTCCTTCTCTTTTTCCAGGCCAGACCAGCTGCATCATCTTAACTGCTTTTTCCATCCATTCTGATAAGCGGTAGGAGACGATCCTCCTGGGTTTGACAGATGCTGGTGATTTTGGACAGGGTAAAAAGAACTAGAAAATAGCTCTTTGCACTATCCTGAGTGTGTTGATGGCATAATGCCACCTAGAATTGTCTTATACTAGGTCAGGCTATTTGCTCATGCACTCCAGTATTGTCTGAACTAATAATAAGTGTCCCTCAGCTACACTTTTCTCATTATCAAGTAATATGGTTAAGATTAGGTTCTAAATCATTTGGCACTAAAAAATGTGAATTTCATAACCTGGAATGTCTTTGGTTTAAGAATAAGCCTGAGAGGATATGGCTTAATAGTCAATAAAGACAAATAATATTTCTCAACTAGAGTATTTAAAAATGAAACTTGAAAAGTGAAACTTGAAGTTTCATTGGTTTAATCATGGGTCTCTTCTGGCAGGGACTGGATTTGAGCCTTAAACCAGAATCCTGAATTTGAAGTACAACCAAATCCAATAATTGCAATGGGTTTAGGCCAATTTGGAGAATGTTTTTTGTTCCATGAGTTGTAGTCATAAACATTTGGAAGGCCAAGGATTCCCCACTCTTGGCTTATAGATACCTAAGCGATCAGTAGCTAAACTTCTAATAAGAAATTATTAAGTGAAAATACTCACTCTTCCTTTCCAGCCAACCTTGATGCATACTTAGTGTACCATAAAGCCACATTAAATCCCATGGAAACTAGTTCAAATACAGCATCTTGTTGTGCACTGAACAAAAATAAGAAGAAAAGAAAAATGGGTTCGTGCACTATTTATAAGACTTTAAACTGCAACACATTGGCTACCAAAAGTCATACAGCCCAATCTTATTCATGTTTACTCAGATGTCGATACCATTGTCTTCAAAGTATATACCTCTACAAAAGTGGGTATAGAATGTACTCTTAAGCCTAAATCCAATAGATAGCCTCAGTTATAATACTTCCATGGAACTTTCTAAAACAATACATATGTAAAATTCACTGTTTTAATGGATCTACTTCAGCTGGAATTAATAACTAGATTTAGGCCTTAGAACAGGAGGTGGAAATCATGTGGTGTTCCAGATGTTGTTGTTGTAACGCCCAGCCAATGGTGTGCTTGGAATTGCATTTCAACATCTGGACAGTCACAAAATTCCCATCCTCTGGTAGAACAAACATTATTTATATTTAGTTCTCATTCTTCATCTGGCTATTTCAAATCACATGAGCAAATTTCAAAGTATTCATATGTATGCTGCTCAGCTAGATTTTTAACAGCCCAAACACACAATTGTTTTCTCAGGAACAATTTGTTCTTTATTTTGAGTCTGGATAATGAATGGCTATAGCATAATTTCTGTACAAACACGAAGTCTGTAATAATCCACTCCTCCAAAATAAAACACAGAAGTTCCAGTCAGTTAAGTTACAATGGGATATTTACATTTTCCACTGAGTGCAGCTGAGAAAGAAGATGCTATAATAGTGTTGTAGAAATTTTACAGATATATTCACATTCACATCATGATAAATGTCAAGTCAATGAGTATTCTTCTGTGTGGACATACAGTATATGGTGGCACAGAGAATAACAATATCCAAAATCATACATAGTAACAGCTTACATGCATGCTTCCAGGCACTATCAACATGGTTAACAGCTGCATTTTGTTTAATATCAATATGGGAAGGGCTGATGGCATATTTGGTACTGGTATACAACAGTCTATTTTTTTCAATAACAAAGCTCTGTATAAAGTTTAACCAAGATCAACGCAACTAAGAAATTGATATATTTTTGTCACAAAAGAGAGGAAAACAAAGAAAAAGATGCTCTAACAATATTGTGTCTATTTGGTAAACTAAAAAAATAGTACTATTACCTTGGTACTTGTCCATGCAAAGTGTCTGTCCACTTAAAATTCTGAACATATCTCAGTTTGCTGTCCTTTGAAGAGTCATCCAGTGAAACTATAAAACCTGATAGAAAGAAAGAGAAAGGAAGAAATGATACTATAATACTATCTCTTCAAAAAGACAAGTTCAAAATGCTTACATTATCTTGATCTTCAACATTTATTCCTGTCTCTATATTAAAATTCCTCAGCCTTATATAGGCAAAGTGCTTTTCAAACACATAAAACCCTATTACCTAAAACACTGTTATCTATTTTCACACACTATTTAAAATATTGATATCCTTTTTCTGCTCAAAAGTAGTGGCTTGATTCATGACACTCGAATGGTCTTGGAACAGTTTGATGTTATATAGTTGAAGCAATTGTATGTTATATAGGGAACTAATCAGCTGGCCTTCTGTTTCCTACGCAGCACAAGAGAAAGAATGCAGGTAAGGATAACAATTCTGGTGAAGCACATTTTAAAAAATGCAAACCAGATGGGATAATCCAAAGCATGTTTCTGCCACACACACACCCCTCCCCACATTTTACCCACTGCTGATTAAATGCTTCTGTGATTATTATTTTTTTAATTACCAATAAGCCAAGACAAGCATGCCAGCTGTACCAATTGCATACCTTGCAGGAGTGAAAAATAAGAATCAGTTGCATTTTTCATCATATCTGGATTACAACTCAAATCTGTAAAAAGTTCCAAGAGTCGTGCTCGAGAGGACCTTAGATCACTGTATAAGAAAACACAAATAACGCTCAAAGTACAGCTCAAAAACAAACTGTTCTGAGCAACTCATTCAATTTTACTGTTATCTCTTATAAATAGCAATGTGTGCATATATATGTGTGTACTAGAATCACTTACTTGCAAATCTTTGCTGCAGCTGGAGTACTGGCTACCCCATAGTAATTGAATGTGACAGGAGCTGTAGCCTTTAAAGGGTTTCTATGAAACCAGTGAGTCATTTCTCCTGCTGGATGAAGAACTACAGCAAGCCTAGAACAGCAAATTGGAAGTTATATTACATTCGCAAATATTATGCATCTCATTTCTTTAAAAGAAATGTTTCGCATTATAGAAAAACATCAAGACTAGTCATAAACACATTTACTGGGAATTAACCCAATTAACTATCACATAATATAGTAAACATATAGAATTATAATATGCAATTTGTTACTATATACCTGTGGTTAGTATGAGATGCAATGGCCATCACTCAAAATTCTTGACTTTTAAACACATGACAAATGCAGAAGATATACATAGAGATAATCACTCATACATCTGTAAAACTTGAAGGTCTTTTGTAAATGAAATCCCAGCTCCAGGTTTCATGGACTAAATAATTAAATTTCCAAGGACTACAATGTTCTTAAGTTAATTATTTTCTAGAGGCAAAAAGTGCATGACACTCATACATCCACAGCAATGAGATCTGTTATTCAGAATTTCTATCAATGGAGTCATTATTACCTAAATTCTAGTATCTGAGAGATCACTATAGTCCACAAGGAGATTTTGCTTTATTGCCTGAAATTTTTGATCACTCTAGTTAAATTGAGTGCATTTAAAATGCATTTATTTTTCTTTTAATCTTACTCCTATATTAACAGATTTTTTTTGCAGCGAGAGGCTAAGTATTTTGAAACCTCTGGTGCTTTCACAAGTTTAGGCCCTGAGATGAAAATTTTATAGCAGCTCCTCCATGAACAGATCAACAATTCATTCGGCCCAGTACTCCTTAGCTGAAAGAAGCTATACTGTAAAAACTGAATATTTCAAGTGTTATTGTAACACAGCTTTTACAATCATTTTAACAAAAATATTCGTTTTTCTGCAAAACCTAAATCAATAGGATAGTTCTTACAGCAGTTATTTCAAATAAATTGAATTCACAGAAAACATTTCTGTAATAAGCAAGTCTTATCTATTTGATACATATGCTGATCTTTGAAAAGTTAAAAAGCTTACATGTATGCCTTTGATATCAATGTTTTGACAGGCTTTACATACATTATAAAAATTAACAATGGATTGAGACACTGTCACCCCCCCCCCCCCCGCATCCATTGTCCCTGTCACTTATCTATGTTGTCTGCCATGAAAGAAAGCTGAAATCCAACAATGTATGGATGACGCACTAGACCCTTACACACATTGTAACCATACAATATTTCTTAGCAGGGCTCTTGAGAACATAATCTTCTGCACAGGCTTATTTTATAAATAATGGCAATATTGAAATGTTTTCCATTTGTAAAGGACATAACCAAGAGCTGTCATCCTGAGAGTTATGTGAATGCAGAAGGACAACTGTGCATGGATCCAGATGTTTTTGAAGCTTTTGTTGTAACCACTCATGTGATTCAGTATGTAAGGTATTTTAAAATAAAAAGCATTTTTCTAATCAATTGGATATCAGCTTGTAAAAGACTTCAGCATTAGTGATTTAATGACATGTTTAAGGAATCATTTTGAAGAGGAACTATATTAACTGGATGAGTATTGTACAGAAAAGATGCTAGGGGTCCAGTTCTGCAAATCAATGACAAGAAAACTACATAAGCTGTTGTATATGGGGTCTGTAATTTTCTGCACATAAATTCTAGAGGTGCATATCCAACCCCAATTTCTCCCTAAATATTCTCTATATAGCATAAGAAGGGAGATGGGGCTCCCTCCTCTGCAATGTAGCAGGGCGCACGGAGCACTGCTTGCCACAGTTCTAACCACAGCATTACATTTCTTTAAAAATGGATTTTGTTATGGCTTATTTCATTGTAATCTCCACACACTTTGACACTGGACCAAGTGTTTTCCATACTAAATTTCAAACCCACCCAAACATAGGCCAGTTTATATGCCAGAACAAAGGGAGAGCCAATTCTTTCACATAGCAATAGGTTTCGTTTACATCCCTGAGATTAACAATTTCCATGGAACTAATTTTTCATGTGTACAGGATGAGAATCCCTTATTCCAAATGCTTGAGAACACCAGAAATTGATTTTTTTTTAGAATGCCAGATGTCTGACCATCGCTGTATCTATAAGGAGATATCTTGGAGGTGGTAACAGAGCCTAAACCCAAAATTCATACACACCTTATACACATAGCCTAAAGGTAATTAATTTCATGTACAGTATTTTTAATAATTTTCTTCATGAAACAGTTTGTATACACTGAACCACCAGAAAGCAAAGATGTTACTATTTCTGCCATTCAGGTGGACAGTTTTGGAGCATTTTGGGTTTTCAGAAAAGGAAGGATCAAGCTATAGGCTAAAACTTTTCTTTTCAGGAGGCTTTTAAAGGAGGAAGTTTTTTTTATAGACCAAGCCAGGGGTGCTATTTTAGGTATGTAAATAGGTTTTTTAATGGTTCTATTTGTTTTACGAGTTTCAACACTCAATTCTATTTTAATGTTTGCATGTTTTAAATTATATATTGTATTGTTTTTAGCTTTAGCTACTTTGGCTCTCTTTTTAGAGATAAAGCATGATAGAAACAAATATAATTGTATTTTATTTATTTTATTTATACCCAACCTTTTTCCACATAGGGACTCATAGAATCATAGAGTTGGAAGAGACCTTGTGGGCCATCCAGTCCAACCTCCTGCCAAGAAGCTGGAAAATTGCATTCAAAGCATCTGCAACAAATGGCCATCCAGCCTCTGTTTAAAAGCCCCCACCACAGTCCAGGGCAGAGAGTTCCACTCCTGAACAGCTCTCACAGTCAGGAAGTTCTTCCTAAAGTTCTGGTGGAAACTCCTTTCCTGTAGTTTGAAGCCATTGTTCCGCGTCCTAGTCTCCAGGCATCAGAAAACAAGCCTCTCTATGACTTCTCGCATAACTATACATGGCTATCATGTCTCCTCTCAGCCTTCTCTTCTGCAGGCTAAACATGCCCAGCTCTTTAAGCTGCTCCTCATAGGGCTTGTTCTCCAGACCCTTGATTATTTTAGTTGCCCTTCTCTGGACACATTCCAGCTTGTCAACATCTTTAAATTGCAGTGCCCAGAATTGGACACAGTATTCCAAGGGGGCTAACAAACACATCACCATAATATGGTAAGGCCAATGCCTTCATTGATGCCAAAAACAAGAAGGAAACTAAGTCAGAGACTTTGGGAGCATCTACATGTCTAAGATCTTCTGGGGAGGCTCTCCTCTCGCTTCCACCCCTGTCACAAGCGTGGTTGGTGGGGATGAGAGAGGTCTTCTTGTTGGTGCCCCCCCCCCCCCGCCCGCCCAGCTCTGGAACCCTCTCCCCAGGGAGATCAAGCACCCACCTTGTCCATCTTTCGCAAAGAGCTAAAAGTGTGGATGTTCCACTGTGCTTTTAATTGGACGGTTCCCCAGGAAACCTTGGCCCCAGCTATGACCTAAAATCTTGTCCTTGTACTTTACTATTGTTTCCTATCCAGAGTTAAAGTGCTCTACTTTGCATGACCCCTATCTCTAAACCTTCCCATCTGACATCTGCACTTTATCCATCAGCCCTGCCCTCACAATTGAGTTGCACTAGCCCACTTGCCCGAGCCCAGAAACTGTTTACTATTCCATGCTCACTAGTTGTTGTTGATGACTGTTTTTATACTGTGTCATGTTGTTTTTGTTTTATGATGTTGTTTCTGATTTTTAATGTTTCACATGTTAACTATGTTGTGGGGATTTTCCCCATGTAATCCACACCGAGTCCCTTTGGGGAGATGTGGCTGAGATACAAAAATAAAGTTGTTGTTGTTGATGTTATTATTATATGGTAAAATAGTTTGACACCGCTTCAATGGCCATGGCTCAATGCTATGGAATCCTGAAAGTTGTAGTTTGGGCACTTGCACTCTTGGGCAGAGAAGGATAAAGACCTTGTATAATTACAACTCCCATGAATCCATAGCATTAAGCCATGGCAGCCAACGTGGAGTCAAACAGAATTACAGTAGAGTCTCACTTATCCAAGCTAAACGGGCCGGCAGAAACTTGGATAAGTGAATATCTTGGATAATAAGGAGGGATTAAGGAAAAACCTATTAAACATCAAATTAGGTTATGATTTTACAAATTAAGCACCAAAACATCATGTTATACAACAAATTTGACAGAAAAAGTAGTCCAATATACAGTAATGTTATGTTGTAATTACTGTATTTACGAATTTAGCACCAAAATATCATGATATATTGAAAACATTGACTACAAAAATGGCTTGGATTATCCAGAGGCTTGGATAAGTGAGGCTTGGATAAGTGAGACTCTACTGTATTTCTACAGGCAAGCACACACCCTGTCAGCCTTTAAGAAAGATTTAAAACTTGGCTCTCCTGGTGTGCTTTCAATAATTGATAACAATGACAACCCCTCAGCATTGATAATCACCGTGCCTGATGTATTGTCTCCTTGCCTTTCCAGTGGGAAATAATTTTCCTTTGCCCCACGTCCGAATCTCTCAGTTA
Organism: Anolis carolinensis; assembly: GCF_035594765.1. Taxonomy (NCBI): domain Eukaryota; kingdom Metazoa; phylum Chordata; class Lepidosauria; order Squamata; family Anolidae; genus Anolis; species Anolis carolinensis. Next base: position 36,995,274 of record NC_085841.1, on the reverse strand, counting down.
ATACTGTAGCACTTTATTATCTACCTCATTAGATGTTCAATTATACGCTCCTTGCACCTTTGGCCAGTTCTTTCATCATTTTTATTACCGTTTCACTTTTATATAGCAATTTTTATTTAATTACTACATTATTGCTCTAAATGATGTTTTATTCTGTTTGTTGGTTATGCTTGTTTTGTATGTATTTATCCTGTTTTATTATGGTTATTTGGGCTTGGCTCCATGTTAGTTGCCCCAAGTCCCTGTGGGGAGATGGAGGTGGGGTATAAATATAAAAGTTGTTGTTGTTATTATTATTATTATTATTATCAATCCCCCTTCAAACTTAATCTGAAGGTGTTTTTCCCAAGGCAAGACTCTGGAAACCAGGGTTCAAATCCCTGCTTGGCCATGAAACCCACCTTGGGCAAGTCACACTCTTTCAGCCTCAGAAGAAGGCAATGGTAAGCCTTCTTTAAACAAATTCTGTCAAGAAAACCCTACAATAGGTTCGTCTTAGGTCCCGCATAAGAATGAAACAAGTGGCAGAGGCACACAACGGAGCCTCGCAGGCCTCCAGCCAAAGCGCCTCGCCCTTATTGTCAACCACTTTCCCAGAAACTGTCGCTTCTATTTACCTTCTGCCTCCAGAGAGCACTTCCTGCCAGAGCCGCAACCACAACGACCAGTTCCGGTCGGGGGGGGTGGAGGCCGGTAGGAAGAAAACACGGAAACAGAGAACTACGAGGCCGCAATAGCTCTGCTCTCTCACACCTCTCTATGGTACACGACTCTACATGACCTCAGTTGGGCCAAGTTATTTGGACTTCAACTCCCAGAAGCCTCAGCCGCCTGGACCAACGTCCAAGGATTCTGGGAATTGAAGTCCAACATTATTGAAAGGACTAGGCTTCGCAGAAATATAGCCCTATAAAGATTTACAAAAACAAAACACTACACCAGGCATAGGTAAACTTGGGCCTTCCCTCCAGAGGCTTTGGACTTCAACTCCCACAATTCCTCACAGCCTCAGGCACCTTCCTTTTCCCCCTCAGCCGCTTAAGCGGGGCCTGACGCTGTGAGGAATTGTGGGAGTTGAAGTCCAAAGCCCCTGGAAGGAAGGCCCAAGTTTACCCATGCCTGCACTACACTATACTTGCGCTGCATTTCTACCCCTTCCTGGTGAAAGAGATGACGGAACGACTTCTGTTGAAAAAAAAATGACAAACCTGTCACTCACCTGTGACGTAGGAGGTTCCCCACGGGAGAGAAGCCCCGATGGAACAGATCCAAATATGGTTCAAGACTAGAGGCAAGAGGCGGTGACGCGCGGGGCAACTTTGGCAGCAGGACGACCCCTCCCGAGGCTCCCGGGGAGTTCCAACGGGTCACGTGATCTCCAGCGTCCTTGCAAGAGGGCGGAAGTGCTTCATCTGGTAAGCAACCAGTCAGGCGGGTTGCCCGATATAGCAATGGCGGCTGAAGTATTAGGGGTATCTAAGTCCACGGGAACTAATGCCTTGAGAAGGGCGGGATTTTGGTCACCGCCCGATAAAATTCAGAAAAGAATGTTTAAAAAAACAACAACAAACAAACAGATTAGTCACAGGGCCAAAACTAGCATCCTTGTTTCGTTTTAAAGATAAGGTCATTAACAATGTTATAATATGTGTTGCTGTGAGTTTTCCGGGCAATATGGCCATGTTCTCCTGACGTTTTGTCCACATCAAGGGCAGGCATCCTCAGAGGTTTGTGAGGTCTGTTGGAAACTAGGCAAGTGGGGTTTCTATATCTGTGGAAGATCCAGGTGGGAGAAAGAACTCTTGTCTGCCCGAGGCAAGTGTGAATGTTGCTATTGACTGCCTTGATTAGCATTGAATGGCCTTTCATCTTCAAAGTTTGGCTGCTTCCTGCCTGGGGGAAATACTTTGTTGTGAGGTGTTAACTGGTTCCTGATTTTAGAGGGTTTTTTTTAAATACAGTAGAGTCTCACTTATCCAACATTCTGGATTATCCAACGCATTTTTGTAGTCAATGTTTTCAATGCATTGTGATATTTTGGTCCTAAATTCGTAAATACAGTAATTACTACATAGCATTAATGTGTAATGAACTACTTTTTCTGTCAAATTTGTTGTATAACATGATGTTTTGGTGTTTAATTTGTAAAATCATAACCTATTTTGATGTTTAATAGGCTTTTTGTTAATCTCTCCTTATTATCCAACATATTCGCTTATCCAACGTTCTGCCGGCCCGTTTATGTTGGATAAGTGAGACTCTACTGTACTGGTAGCCAGATTTTGTTCATTTTCATGGTTTCCTTCTTTCTGTTGAAATTGCCTACATGCTTGTGGATTTCTGTGGCTTCTCTGTGTAGCCTGATATGGTGGTTGTTCGTGTGGTTCAGCATTTCTGTGTTCTCAAATAATAGGCTGTGTCCATCGAAATTCACAAGCATGTTCATCACTCTAAACGTTTAGCTCTATGTTCTCTTCCTTTGGGTTAGCATTAGCAGTGGGTTAGTTCCATGGAGCTGAGGCGGGAAGGCGGGTCCGGCACAACCTAACATGATGCAAAAGGGCGTGGCCAGCACTGAGGCGCGGCTGCTGCAGCTGCCTAGGCGGCGAGGAGCAGGTTCGGTTGCGATGGCAGCAGGGCTGGGTCGCTGAGTGAGGAGGGCGCGGCGGTTGCCCGGAGTGAGCCCTGCCTGCCCCAGGCCCGGCCCCGGGGCCAACATGGTGCCCTAGCAGCGCTGGGAGCCATGTCGGAAGCGGCCCGGAGCCTCCTGCAGCGCTGGGGCGCCAGCTTCAGGAAAGGGACCGACTTCGACTCCTGGGGGCAGCTGGTGGAGGCGACCGACGAGTATCAGATGTAAGTCAGGCGGGAGGAGGCAGGGAGGGAGGCCTTCTACTGGAGCTTGATCCTGAGAGGAGTACATCTACAGCAGGCATGGGCAAACTCGGGCCCTCCAGGTGTTTTGGACTTCAACTCCCACAATTCCTAACAGCCGGTAGGCTGTTAGGAATTGTGGGAGTTGAAGTCCAAAACACCTGGAGGGCCCAAGTTTGCCCATGCCTGCTGTAGATGCAAGACCAACAACTCTGTGCCACCCCACGCCTGGCAGAGATAGAACAGGTAGGGGGCACATCTATTTTGCCTTTCTAGGGTGCATCTACATTGTAGAATTGATTCACTTTAACTGCAGTGGAATCCTGAGAGTTGTAGTTTGCACTATTTGGCAGAGAAGGCTCAAGACCCATGGTTCTCAACCTGTGGGTCCCTAAGTGTTTTGGCCTACAGCTCCCAGAAATCCCAGTCATTTTATCAGCTGTTAGGATTTCTGGGAGTTGAAGGCCAAAACATCTGGGGACCCACAGGTTGAGAATCACTGTTCAAGACCGTGTAAAGACTACAACTCCCAGGATTCTGTCGCATTGAGCCATGGCAGTTCAAGTGGTGTCAAACTGAATTAATTCTATAGTGCATCCTAGAAAAGCAGCTCTGGGTGTAAGGGGGAGCATCAATAGGCTAGTTGCCCCCAAGGAACTGGGAATGCTTCTGTTTGATGTTTGATGTTTTGTTTTATGTCTGATATAACAGGTTGTGTTTTTAATTTAATTTTAGTTAAGTCATAATTTGTTTTTATATGTTGGGTTATCAATTTTTTATTATGGATGTATTGTTGTGTTCAGGTATTGAATGTTTGCCTTTTATGTTTGAAATTCGCCCTGATTCCCTCTAGGGAGATAGGCCGGAATATAAGTAAAGTTTATTATTATTATTATTATTATTATTATTATTATTATTATTATTGGGTTGTATGTTTTCTGGGCTGTATGGCCATGTTCCAGAACATGGCCATACAGCCCGGAAAACATACAACAGCCCTGTGATCCCAGCCATGAAAGCCTTCGACAAAACATTATTATTATTATTCAGCTGGATGGTTTCAGAGAGAGGAAACATAATAATAAAAACAATAATAGCACTAGTGGTAGCAATAATAATAATAATAATAATAATTAGTGGAAAAACAAAGTTTTGATCATTGATGTTGCAATCCTAGGCAATAGCAGAATTGGCGAGAAGCAACTGGAAAAGCTGACACAATATGAGGATTTAAAGATCAAACTGCAAAGACTCTGGCATAAGCCAACAAATGTGGTCCCAGTGGTGATTGGCCTTTGCCAGTACTTAAAAACAATCGGCGCCGACAAAATTTCCATCTGTCAGCTGCAAAAGGCCACCCTACTTGGCTCTGCATGCATTATTCACCAATACATCACACAGTCACAGATACTTGGGAACTGTCCGACGTGTGATCCAATAGAACAGCCAGCATAGTCAACTCGTTTACTGTGTACTAATCTTGTTGTGTATCAAATAATAATAGTAATAATAATAATACAAAGAAGCTGGAGGGAATGTGCAATCTGTAAGAGTTTGGTTGTGATGTCCTTAAGGCTTTTGTTTGGGTGGGAAAGTTGTCCTGCCTCCTGTGATGAGCCTTTGGTGGTGGCTCCCTTTCTCAGGTCTGGTTTGCTGAACACATCTAAAACTGTCAAATGAATGGAGCTTGAAACCACTTTAACTGCCATGGCTGTATTCTACATAATCCTGGGATTTGTAGTTTGATGAAGCACCTCCATTTTTCGGCAAAGAAGTCGACCTTGTGAAGTTACAACTTCCAGGATTCCATAACATTTAACCAGGGTAGTTAATGTGGTGTCAAACTGCATTAATTCTACAGTGTAGAATATGCACCCAAAGAATATCATATATCGCCATATATCAACAGGTAACCTGAATGCACATAACTGAATTGGGACTTAGGGGTTTTCAGTTATATTAATTATTTGCTGAGGAACAGTTGTTACTATATTGTTACTGATACTAATAAATAGAAAACAGCGAAACATCTGAAGGACTGACCCTCATAGTCATATTTTTATGCTTATATAATTTATTAGTTTTAAAACAGATGGCCACTCCAATTTCATATAAAGGAGCATGTAAATAAAGGAATACTGAGGACCCTATCTACTTTTGACAAAGCCTTTTCCAGGTCTCTTACGGCAAGTATATTGCTTGTCATAATATTATGGTGCATACAGTACAGTTGGCCGATTTTACTTTGCTCTACGGATCTCAGGATCCTCCAATGTAACTATGGTTAATGTCTGATAGACACTGACTACTATAGAGTCATGCTGGAGGACCTAGGGAGAACACTTCTCTGGGCATTTATACGTCCTAGGGATTGTTTTTACATTCTTTATGTAAAAATATAGTGTTCTATTTTCCCACTCTGCACCCGTAACTTCAGCAGATGCAGAGGGATAGCTGTACAGTGGAAACTCAGGCAAAGTTATACTCTGTGCATCTTCTCATCTTCACACTGCAAGGCCTATAAAAATAAAGTTTGAGACAACTGCCAAACTGATTGAATATTTCTGGAATGCCTGTGTGAGAAAATGGCCATGAGAGATGCGTCATATCCTCACTATCTTTTAATCATTTGGAGTAGGCAACATCGAGGACTTCAGTACATGTCAGCAATTAAAACATCATGATCATAGACACTGTCTGAATCAAGATTGTAGTCAGTGATCTGGTGTTATAAATAAACCATGTTAAAAGATTCTTTGGTTATGGTTTTCCATAAATCATGTTTTGAACAGCTATTAAACTGCAGAGTTTGGAGTTCTATATTTCCAGAGTTGCTTCAATTGCATCCTACTCCACTTGACGATTTTTCTGCCTTGATCTCAAAAGAGATGCTTTGTGAATACTCGCCAATGGAGAGAAATGACTAGTGGAGTAGCTCAGAGTTCTGTCCTTGGCCTGATGTTATTTATTAGTTTAGAAAGAGATGTGAGCAGTGTACCAGGGTAGAGTCCAATTTGGCTAATGAGGCTAATCTGATTCAAAAACCTGTTGAAACCACCAGGTTTTTAATTCCTTTTGAAAAGTGGGCAACGTGGGGGCCAATCTGATCTCTTTAGGGAGAGCATTCCAGAGCCGGGGGGCCACTACCGAGAAGGCCCGCTCCCTTTAAACACTATCAATAAAATCAGAATTAAAAGCCATTATTCATAGTCCATTCTTTGTTTAGAAGGCCAGTTCTTAAATCATTTGACTCTCTGTATGCCTGGCCGTATAAGAGGTTTTTAGTTGTTTTCTAAAAGAGGAAAACACGGGGGCTGTTCTGATCTCCTTCAGGAGAGAGTTCCAGAGGCAGGCAGGGGTGTGTGTGTGGCGGTGGTAGTGGTGGTGGTTGCAAATAAGGCCCTCTTTCGCATCTCTACCAGCCAGATTTGAGACTGGGGTGGGACCGAGAGGAGAGCCTCCCCTGATGAACACAGTGTCCAGGCAGGTTCCTATGAGGAGAGGCAGTCTGACACCATGTGACGTGCCCTGACTTGGTCTTATATTTTTTCTTCTTTAAAAGCCTGCCTGAATAAAACTAACAAAATTAATTTCAGCAGGGATCAATATAAGATACTACATGTAGACAGGAAAACTGAAATGCCTAGATATAAGATAATGACATCTGGCTTGAAAGCAGTACATGTGAAAATGATCTAGCGCTCTTATTAGAGTCCAAACTAAGCATAAATTAACAGTGTGATATGGTTGCCAAAAAAGCCAATGCTATTCTGGATTGCATTTAAATAATTTCAAATAACAATGTAAAAAATATGTAGGGTAATCTACCATGTTATTTTGTTTGAGTTGATTAATACTCTTCAACAAAGGCATGTCATATTCTGTCCTGTCAAGAGAGATTTTGAAATCTTTTTCGAAGGAGGGATTTATGTCTATACTTCTGCATCACTTCTGGTAACTTTCTAGCCTCCAGGTCTAATAGCGCCTATCGAAGGTCTTTTTCATCTATCCTGCCATTATCCTGTAATTGGAAATAAATTTCCTCTTCTCCCACATTGCAGTCAAAATTTTCAAAGATCAATGTTAGCAGTTCATTGCTATTATACGTCCTCTAATGCATTCTCCCAGAGCCAATTCAGGCATTAAGCTGACAAAAATTCTCCACCCTGGTATATATAATCCCATGGCAATTTTCATTGTTTATTTTTTGTTTTTGTTAAGGCTAAACATAGTGACCGTTTCCAAGTCAAAAAGATAAAAATTTTCACTCCCTGCAATGTTGATGGTTTCTGTTGAAATTGTTATTTTTCCTCCTGAGATGTTTTCTCAAGTGGACAAAACAAAGACCTAGTTGTCATCTTTGAGTTCAGGAGCTTATACCTCTATTTTTTTTAACACTGGGCATAAATATAATAATTATTATTATATTGATAAAACCAATGCATTTAAATAATTAAATGTTAATACAGCAAACAGCACACTTTAAAGGCTAAGTTCTACAAAGCATATTATGTTCTTCTGGGATAAATCATACAAATAAGTTACCATTTTTTTTTACTGTAGCTCACTTCCAGGTCACTCAGCACAGAAATATAACCTCAAAGTAACTAAATAAGTTTAAAATTGAATAGTATAAATAGCATGTATTTCATTTCAACACCCAAATAATTGTGACCAGGGGAGACATCTTTTTGCATTCTCCCTTTAAAATTTCTTCACACTGTACATTTTTTAAGAACAAAGCACAAATGGTGGTCTTACATACTGAATAAGGTCTATTAGAAATGTTGTAGTGCTTTCTGTTTCTGATTTGGATATGCTGGAAAAGAAGAGATAAATATTCCCAACTCCTGATCTGACCTGCAAAGATATTAATCTATAAGGTTTTGTAGAGAATACAGAACATTTTTCATTTCTGTTTCTTTGAATTGTAATTCAAATTCAAATTTTGAAACCCATCTGGAATAGACTGAAACTGAATTTTAAATTTTTTGTGATTGGTTTTAGCAGGATTGTGTGTTTTTGTTAGATGATGTTACTTTTGTTGTATGCTCTCCTATTGGTAATTGAATGTTTTGCTTATGTTGGAAGCTGCCCTGAGTCCTCTGGGGGAGATAGGGCGGTATATAAATAAAGTTTTATTATTTATTTATTATTATTAAATTATCTTTTTTCTTATTGATTCAAAAATTGGACTTGAGGGTGGGTTTTACTCAAAAACCATTATAAAATACCTCTGAATTATAAGTTAAACACTATAAATATTCCTTTACACATTACAAAATCAACATTTAATTTTGTTTTTAAATGTCTGATCTGGCAGTGGTGAAGCCTTACTTTAAATTGCATCCAGTTTGGATGACAGTTACATACTGCTTCATGGGATTGGCTTTTAAAATTGCTCAGAAGCATTAGCTGCCCCAATATGCAGGCAAAACGTTGCCTGAGGCTGTCAACAGGGATTATGTAGTTCCTTGTTAAAACAATTCCATTGGCTACCAGTCTGTTTCTGGGTACAATTTAAGCTGCCAGTTATGACCTATATAGCTATAAATGACTTGGCTGTCTAGGCAACTTGAAGACCTATGTGTTCTTATACAAGTCTATGTGGGGCTTGAGATCTTTAGAGAAGCACTGTTCCTTGGCCATAATATCCTATCCATCATGTCTGGTGGGAATGTGAAAAAGGGACGTCTCGGTAATTGCTCCCTAGCTTGGAAACTCCTAGAAAAAAATTAACTAGTTCCCTCTTTTTTATCCTTCTGTGGGCAAGTGAATACTTTTTTAAATTCTATAAGTCATTTGGGAATGATTGTGTATATAATGAAGATACTTCTAATAGTGTGCTGTATTTCTTGCCTTTTTAATGGATATGTTCTAAATTGCTTAGTTTAAATGTTTAGCTATAACATTTTGTATGTTTTTACCAATACATGTTTTACTTCTTGTAACATAGTTTAGGTTCTAGTTTGGGAAAGAGGTGGGATATAAATATAGTATGATTATTGTAAATTCATCATGGTATTCCTAGTGTATGTTGAGTGTAAGGAAAACATTCTGGGTTTACAAAATATGGATAGCTATCTAAAATTCCACATCTTCTGTTATGATCCTAAATGTTACCAAACACTTAATTGGGCATTTGTTTCTTTTCCTTCATTCAGATTAGCGAGGCATTTACAGAAAGAAGCACAGTCTCATCCTAACAATTCAGAATTCACAGAAGATCAAAAGGTACATAATGGTGTGTGTTCATTTGGTAATGGGATACTTTTTGCAAGCAGTATTTGAGTCTTTCTTTGCAGTACTGCAGAGAACAGAACCTTTTCCCATAAGGTTAATCTCTGGTGAAATGAAATTATATTGTTGGTCTGAATGTCCTCTTGGCCATGAAAACGCAGCCTCAGACCTTTCTGAATAAATCTTGTCAAAATTCTGTAATAAGGTTACATTAGGGTCATCATAAGTTGAAATGTTTTGAAGACACACAACAACAACTTAGAATTAAACATATATAAAGGTATAAGAAGAGTCACATTGGAACACACTAAAAGCTTTTCTAGACTTAACATTTGATGATTATGGAAAGCCCACCATGTGCCATTAAATCTTTCATCTTGCACTCCCGAGTAGCTGATATACAGGGGCATACTGCCTACAACTGGCGTTCATTAAAAATTTCCCCTGACCCACTTCCTGTGGACTGAAAGCAATGAAACTTGGCGCAGTTATTAGTCCTTCTCTACATACTGTAGGTGCCATTTAGGGACACACACTTCTCCCATCTTTTTAAGCAAGTGTAAACATCTCGCTTGTAGAAGTCGACAGGTTGCTCCAAAAGCCACGTTGTGACCGGAAATCAGAGTCTCATCATCTGAAAAAGGCTTTCCCGTCAAAAATAACTTCATTGTTGGAAAGAGGTGGAAGTCTGATGGTGCGAGGTCGGGTGAATAATGGGGATGCGGTAGAATTTCAAAGCCACAGGAGCATGCTTCTATTTGGGCAACATGTGAGTTGTGAACTGATGCATTGTCTTACAGTGGGCGAAAACCTTTGGTGAGCATGCCACGTCTCTTGGTTTTGATGGTCTCCTGCAATTTCCGCAGCAGTGAAGCATAGTATGCCCCAGTGATCATTTGCTAGGCATTCCGTCAATACTACTCTATGCTAGTCCCAAAATACTGTGAGCATGACCTTGCCTGTCGAGAGTTGGTCACGTACCTTCTTTGGAGGCAGTCAGTCTTGCTGCTTCCATTGCATCAACTGGGCTTTAGTCTCAGGATCATAGTGATGGACCCAGCTTTCATCCTAGAATCATAGAATCATAGAATAGTAGAGTTGGAAGAGACCTCAAGGGCCATCTAGTCCAACCCCCCGCTAAGAAGCAGGAAATCGCATTCAAAGCACCCTCGACAGATGGCCATCCAGCCTCTGCTTAAAAGCCTCCAAAGAAGGAGCCTCCACCACGGCCCGGGGGAGAGAGTTCCACTGCCGAACAGCCCTCACAGTGAGGAAGTTCTTCCTGATGTTCAGGTGGAATCTCCTTTCCTGTAGTTTGAAGCCATTGTTCCGTGTCCTAGTCTGCAGGGCAGCAGAAAATAAGCTTGCTCCCTCCTCCCTATGACTTCCCCTCACATATTTGTACATGGCTATCATGTCTCCTCTCAGCCTTCTCTTCTGCAGGCTAAACATGCCCAGCTCTTTAAGCCTCTCCTCATAGGGCTTGTTCTCCAGACCCTTAATCATTTTAGTTGCCCTCCTCTGGACGCTTTCCAGCTTGTCAGCATCTCCCTTCATCTGCGGTGCCCAAAACTGGACACAGTATTCCAGGTGTGGTCTGACCAAGGCAGAATAGAGGGGGAGCATGACTTCCCTGGATCTAGACGTTATTCCCCTATTGATGCAGGCCAAAATCCCATTGGCTTTTTTAGCTGCCGCATCACATTGTAGGCTCATGTTTAACTTGTTGTCCACGAGGACTCCAAGATCTTTTTCGCACACACTGCTGTCAAGCCAGGCGTCCCCCATTCTGTATCTTTGATTTCCATTTTTTCTGCCGAAGTGAGGTATCTTGCATTTGTCCCTGTTGAACTTCATTTTGTTAGTTTCGGCCCATCTCTCTAGTCTGTCAAGATCGTTTTGAATTCTGCTCCTGTCTTCTGGAGTGTTAGCTATCCCTCCGAGTTTGGTGTCATCTGCAAACTTGATGATCGTGCCTTCTAACCCTTCGTCTAAGTCGTTAATAAAGATGTTGAACAGAACCGGGCCCAGGACGGAGCCCTGCGGCACTCCACTTGTCACTTCTTTCCATGATGAAGACGACGCATTGGTGAGCACCCTTTGGGTTCGTTCGCTTAGCCAATTACAGATCCACCTAACCGTAGTTTTGTCTAGCCCACATTTTACTAGTTTGTTTGCCAGAAGGTCGTGGGGGACTTTGTCGAAGGCCTTACTGAAATCTAGATATGCTACATCCACGGCATTCCCTGTATCGACCCAACTCGTAACTCTATCGAAAAAAGAGATCAGATTAGTCTGGCATGACTTGTTTTTGGTAAATCCGTGTTGACTATTAGCAATGACCGCATTTGTTTCTAAGTGTTTGCACACCACTTCTCACCTAAACTCTCAATTCCTTTTCGTCTACCACAGCAGCAGCATTAATTAGGTGCTCTCTGAGTGTTTCTTTGGACTGATTCCTGGTTTGAAGTACTTTGAGACTTGACTTTATGTTTTGATCTGCATTTTGGTTTTTTCCGCAGAATGTCTTCTCTGCTGGATCATGGTTTTTCTGCTTGATTTCTCCCTCATATTTGGTATTCCTGCATTAATGTATCCATTTGTTTCTGGCTTCTTCAGTAGTCATCAAATACTATAACTCTTGTGGAGGTAAAATTCCTGAGAGAGACAGATATTCTTGAGTGCCTCCTCTGCCTTGGAGAGGGTCACAATGTTGGTGCTTGTTCTCACTGCATGGTCTTTACCATGCAAACCTTATGAAACCATTCTTCACCTCTTAAGGCATTTCTTTGGGCAAAGGCTCATAAATCTTTTGATATTGTTGCGGGGAATAGGGCTGTTCATACTTCAGGTTTTGCTTATGAAAGCTTGACCCCTTTACAGACTACATTGGGTTCCTTGATATAGGTACCCTTCTAATGTTCGCTCTTGGAGACTTCTACATCTGCAAAAGCTATTTTCATTATTGCCAAACATCTTTTGACTAAACCTGATCCCTGAACTTTCCATTAGGCTTACAGCTTTGCCTGCACCGAGGCCTTCATTTTAGGTGGTGATCAAATCTGTTTCTGGTCATTATTCTGATTGGAACTGCATTCCTTGACTCATGGGAGGTCGTCAGAGTTGGTTGTGCTGTCGGTTTCAAACCATCATCTGTATCACAAGAACACAACAAGAATAGAACCAAAGTGGATGGACCCTCTTCTCCTACTTCTCATACTTAGAACAACCCTCTTTGCTGAGAGGTGAAGCCAAGGTTTTGCCTCTAGTAGTCTTCTGTTTATAACCTTCATTGGACTAGGGGGATATAACCGCAGCTGCCACCTCACTTGTACCAGCTACAATGCCCACAGTAAAATTTTGGACAACTCTCTCAGAAGCCAACTCTTCTGCCATGTGTCAAATGTTGGTCAGATGCCCCAAACAAACATCTTCCTTCCCTTTGACTCCAACTGTTTTGGAGTTGGAAGACCAGGGGTTAAGTATTTTGGATTGACTACAATTAAGGACAGATGGTATTCAAGTGCGGAAATCTAGTCATTTGGCTAAAAGAACCATCAGGTGTGAGCACTTGAGAGATCTGCATAAATTTCCGAATTCTGGAATATCTAGCTGCTGGTAGTAATGTCGGTTTTTGAGCTGCAGCCTTGAGTATCATGTCTTGTGTCTTGAATCCTGGAAAGACGGACTGTACTTTGGATTGTGGAGTATTCCTAGAAATTATATTGGTGAGATAACTTGGCTTTGGAATATTGGAACAGACTTAAGGCTTACCCTCTTGTCTCATTCTTGCTTGGCTGATTGATTACTGTGTTGACCTCAGGCTGCCCCTGGACTACATTTGTGTGCTCGGTTGTTTTGTGGAAATGACCTGAGCAGGACTCCAATAGGTTCTCTGTGTTGTTGCATGACCATTAATCTTCTTTCTCCTCTTCCTCTGCTTCATAGAGTCGATCCCATAGACTAGTACAGTTGTTCTTGTAGTCTTTGATATCATTGTGTTAGGAATGAAAGTTGTTACCACAGGTATGATAGACATGGATATGAACATGAAATACTTGCCCTTGGAAATAAGTGTTTATTATTATTGTTGTTGTTGTTGTATTGATATCCTGCTTTATCTCTCCTGCAGGGGACTCAAAGCGGCTTAAGATGAAAGCATTAGCATAAAATTTAAAATATATATGCAAACATTAAAACAGCATTAAATATAAACTGTATTTAAAAAATCCAGTTAAAAACCATTAAAACATGTTCAAAGTAAAGACCACATCACCCCCTGACTAAATCTTAAGCACCTTCTTCTTTAAAAGCCTGTTTGAATAAAAAGGTTTTAGCCTGCCGCTAGGGCAGCAGGGAGGGGGTTTCCTGGACAGGGAGTTCCAGAGTCGAGGGACAGTCACAAAGAAGGCCCTCTCTCTTGTTCCTACCAACTGAGCTTGAGATGGAGATGGGACTGAGAGAAGGGCGTCTCTTGAAGATCTCAGGGCCCAAGCCAGTTCGTATAAGGGTATGCAGTCAGCCAGATAGCCTGGACCTGAACCATCTAGGTCAGTGGTTCTCAGCCTGTGGGTTCCCAGGTGTTTTGGCCTACAATTCCCAGAAATCCCAGCCAGTTTACTAGCTGTTGGGATTTCTGGGAGTTGAAAGCCCAAACATTTGGAGACCCACAGGTTGAGAACCACTGGTCTAGGTCTTTAAAGGTCATAACCAGCACTTTGAATTGTGCCCGGAAACAGACTGACAACAAGATTGAAATGGATCTAGATAATCTGTTTCATCCAGAAACCCCTGGAGTTGGTAAGTTACAACATGCTCCAAGACCTTGCTCAAAAAGGGGAGGTTGGATACTGGGTGACATTTATCCATTATAGAGGGGTTCAGGGATGGCTTTTAAAATATAGGTTTCACAAATCCTTTAGGCAAGTTGGAATTCTGCCTTGTTCCAAGGAGACATTGGCCACCATTTTCACCCACTCTGCCAGTCCCTCTCTGACCTGTTTGATCAGCCAGGAATGGCAAGGATCTAGAATACTTGTGATAGCTGTCATCCCTTCAAGGAGCCTGTCCACATGCTCAGGCTGCACAAATTGAAAGGTATCCATCAACACTGCACAAGCAGGAGCCAAAGTTGCACCCATTGGAACTGTATCAATAATAGCATCCAAGTTGGAACAGATCTGGGTGACTTTATCTGCAAAGTTTCTTACAGATTCTTCACAGTGGAAGGCTGAATGAGCAGGGATTTCTCCTTGAGGACCAATATGTAATAGCCATCTGACCACTTGAAACAGCTCAACTGGATGGTTCCTGCAGATGCAATGGTGGCAGCAAGGAATGATTTCTCTGCTGCCTCCATTGCCATGGAAATACCCTCTAGCCCGTGCTCGGTCAGATTCATTTTGAGTTCCCCGCCAACATCGCTCTAGTCTCTGTCTCACTTCATTGCCATCAGTTCTTTGGGAAACCAATGGGCTGGTTTGGCTCTGCTCTGCGAGAGGGGACGTTCAGGAGCAATTGTGACCACTGCCCTGGCCATTTCCCCATTCCAGAGGTCAGCCAGAGCTTCAACAGAATCGCCTGCCAAGGTGGATTGTGAGCATGCTCCACCATGAACAGCAAATCACAACTGCACACCATGTGACAGATTATAGTGTGGGAAAGCCCTTGCCAGAGCAGTTTTTCTTCTGTTGCCATACTTGGTTGACTACTTCAGCTCTGTTCAGCAAGCATGGGTAACTATAAAGGATCTCCTTTTTGTGATGCAGGTCTATTAACTCTTCTACTGATGAAAAATTGGAGTATATTCACAGAATGAGGCCTACTGCAAAAAAAAGGGGGGGGGGTTCAACCTTAATTACATCACATGTCTACATCACATTTTCACAAGTACTGTACTCCTTCTGCAAATTGACTTTGTAGAAGCTGTGCTGACTCCATTTCAGCAGTTTTGTCCCTTAATATGCCTGATGATTTTAAGTTTGCTACCACTTTTCACTGATTTACCTGGACAGTTAACTGATCTATAGTTGCTTGGACCTCAATCTCTATTTTAAAACTGGCATCACATTAGCTGTTCTGCATTCCTTTGGTACAGAGTCCAATCTTAGGGATCTGTTACATATTCTTATAATAAGATAGACAGCTTCACTTTTGTGTTGTTTTTTTTTAAAAAAAAAACCTCTCCGAAATCCCTGGAGTTGGGGAAGCCACAATATGCTCCAAGACCTTGCTCAAAAAGCAAGGTCTTGGACACAGGGCAATAGTTGTCTATTATAGAGGACAACTATTTGATTATTTATTCCTTTGTATTTTATCACTGAGGTCCTTATCCTCTCCTCCTCTCACTTCTACCTGCTTCAGAACCTCCTGGAAAGTTTAAATCTGGCATGGATATCTTTTCTGTATCCTCAAATTCTGTTACATGTGGTCTAAGAGAACTACTGTTATACATTTCTCATAATTTGTGTTATTGAATACTTCAAACATTGAATATTGAAACATATTGAATACTTCTTATGTTATTACTTTTATATAGTTTATGTTATTACTTTTATATAGTTGAACAAGGTTACTAAGCGTCACATTATTTCTGTTTTCAGGCTTATGAAGTACAGTAGAGTCTCACTTATCCAACATAAACGGGCCAGCAGAACGTTGGATAAGCGAATATGTTGGATAATAAGGAGAGATTATGGAGAAGCCTATTAAACATCAAATTAGGTTATGATTTTACAAGTTAAACACCAAAACATCATGTTACACAACAAATTTGACAGAAAAAGTAGTTAAATCTGCAGTAATGCTACATAGTAATAACTGTATTTACGAATTTAGCACCAAAATATCACGATGTATTGAAAACATTGACTACAAAAATGCGTTGGATAATCCAGAACGTTGGATAAGCGAATGTTGGATAAGTGAGACTCTACTGTACTGGTGTTATATTAATATTGTTTGAGTGCCATACTATGAGCTTGCCATTTGGGAAATACCATTGAAAATACCATCTGCTACAACTCCCCAGAGAACTTCTAAAAAAGAAATAGTTGTAGCCAGTGGGAAAAATATATTACTGATCTGTTGTATTCCATGGCCCAAATATATATGCAGATTGGGATTGAACCAGTAGTGATAACACTCAGTGCTATGTTGTGCTCAAGCTGGATGTAGCTAATAACTATCCTTCATTCTTTCTTTTCTAGCAATCTCAGTACAGTCCCTCAGCAATAGGGTGGGTGGAAGTATTTTGTCTAAAGATGGTGCTACATTATTTTATCTTATATTACTCGGAAAGTGAAAGTTTTCTATCTGGAAAAGCTTAGGGTGAAGAGCATGAGGAAGGGGAAAATTAGCAGATCAAGGACCCCTTCCCTTTTGTATAGAGAAGATATTGTGTTTTCTAAGCCTCTGTGGGATCCCTTTTGTTGAGCACTGCATTCTCATGCAGACAAACCATAAAGAATAAATGTGCTGTGGGATGGGAACAGAACTCCTTGCCTTGTCAAAACATGTCCTGGGGAGGCTCAGAAATAGTCACAGTAGGGAAGCTGAAATACCCTGTGACAATATTGGTTTATCTATCTATTGCCCTTCCTCCGAAAGAGCTGAGGAACAGACGTTAATACCAGATGCATTCCATCACTGATGATAACTATAAGTGACTACTCTAATTCAAGGGTTTGTATTAATCTTATGCTCCTTTTCTTATTTCTCTGTCTTGCTAATTGGTAGCATTTAATGGTTCTTGCTTTAAACCTCAAGAGATGATCTCTGAAAGCAATGCTTTCATTGGTATATTCTTGAATGGCAAGGGGTAGGTTTGATGGTCCTCAAAGTCTGTTACAACTCTTATGGTTTTGTGATTTTTTTTTTTTAATTTTGCGAGGAAAATCTAACTATTGAGAATAGAAATTGTGCCCTAGTAACTCGGAGACTTATTTTGCCAATGCCTTCTGGGTTTATATGGTTCATATGTTCAGGCCCAAAGATGGTGTTCAGATCTGAAAATAAACAGGTCACAAGCAGCAAGTAGATCAGAAAAGAATAACCCCACAGAGAAGCGCACAGGGTACAAGGGATGGACAAACACAGTGGATTTGGATTTGAAGTGAGGCTGTGAACCTTTCAGCAATATTTCCTACTTCTTTGAATGTAGGAAAAATGTAGGTCACATTCTGGTGTTCAAATGGTGACAACTCTGTTTTCCTTGCACTAGTTGAATCTCTTTTGTTGGCTCATTCCTTCTGTCTGATTACACCTACTTTCCCATTCTGTGGTTGTGACCTCTTAAGTCCTTGGCTGTTGTGGAAGGGATTTTTCTTCTTGATTTTTCCATTATACTTGTTTGTGTGAAGTCATTAAAATCTTGTTTTGTGACAAGCTAGCCATTATTGAAATACACATACAGCCATCAACTAACAAAACAATAGTTTTAATTAGTGACTTAAGCCTCTAACCAAGCAAAATTCCAACTGTACTATAAGCCCTTTTGTAAGAAGTCTGTAATACATTTGTTAGCACAAGCTTGCACAGCATAGCTGGTGGTTAATGTATCTAGTACTGGTTAGGCACTCTCTTAAAATTTCACTTTTGACATCATCGGGCAATGAAGATCCTCTAGGCAGAGCGCTTTACAAACTTTAATGCATTTACCAAAATGTTGATGTTTCCATTGTTGAAAAATGAAGCAATTTACTGGAGATAATAATACTTGGGGAAAATGTTAGCTGAAGTGTATTGTTTTCTTCTTTAAAAAAACACATTTGCATTGGGTGTGGTTCCTGAGAAACAGTTATGAATAATACTTGCTGGTATCTTGCCACCATTCAATAGATGTCTTCTAACCAAAAAAAACACCCTAATTCTTTTAACTCCAAGTTTCTCCTGAACAAGTCCGAATGTGTTATCATTCTTCAACTCTCAAATATCTTCAAACATGGTTTTAAACCTTTCTGCTTCCCAACAAAGAGCAGTTGGCAAGTTCCAGCTGTTGTAATGCTCTAATTTCAAAAGAGGAAACATGGCTGTAAGCATTGCTCTTAAGCCAGGAAAGGAAAGCAGGCTGATATCTTATTTACCTCTGACATAGTACAGCAGGGGATCAGAAGGAATGTAGAGGGAGGGGAAAGAACAAAACGTATTTATCTTTTTACATTTGTTAGTAAAGCTTTTATATACTATGATTTTAATTCATAATAGTTTCACACTTGCTTTTTTCTGTTGGAGGTGAGTCTGGTGTGGGATCATTTGCAAAAAAGGTATTGCAAAAGCTATCTAGACCAACACCCTGTCTATGCAGGATATAGATGTAAAGTATTCCCCAATGATGGTGTCCACTACTGTCCAAGGCATTCCATTTCACTGCTGAACAATTCTTCCTTTAAAGAAGTTATTCCTGGTGCTTAGTTGGAATTTCTCTTTCTGTTTCTCTGTGTGTCTCTGTTATGTCGTTCTTTCTTTCTTTTTACTTGCTTGCACTTGAATCCATTGGTTCATGTCCTAGTCTCTGGAGCCATAGAAAAAAAAAGCTTGTGCCTGCTACATGACATCCCTTCACATATTTAAAGATTAGCCATCTCAGTCTTCTTACTTCTCAGTCATCTCTTCTCCAAACTTGCTCCTTAAGCCATTTCTCATAGGGCTTGTATCTCTTACCATTTCAGTCACTCTTCTCTAGATCCATTCCAGCCTGTCAATATCCTTCTTGAATTCTAGTAGCTAGAACCGGTCCAGACAGAATATTCCAGGTGAGTTTGACTAAAGAAGAATAGCGTGGTGCCATTATCCCCCTCAGTTTTGGTTCTGTGACCCTATTGATGCAGCCTAGAATCGCATTGCCTTTTTTTTACTTCTGCATCATCCTATGAATCGTGCCTAGCTCTAATAAGACCCCTTGTCCTTTTTACATGTCAAGCCAGGTGTCTCCTCATTTATGCATTTTATTTTTCCTGCCTCAATGTACCTTACATTTATTCCTGTTTAAATTCATTTTGTTAGTTAATTCTTCTGTTTTATTATTAACAACAGCTCCCCAATCTGTTTAGGTCATATTGAATCCTGATTCTAGTCTCTGGAGCTTTAGGTACCCTTCCTGATTTGATGTGTTCTCCCAACTGGATACGTGTGCCCTCTATTCTTCCATCCATGTTTCTTATAAAGGTGCTATATAACACTGGGCCCAGGACAGAATCCTAGAGTACTCCACTTCCTCCAGATGAGGTGGAACCATTAGTGAGCACTCTTTGGATTTAGTCAGTCAATCAGTAAAAAAAACCCTCATCCAACAATAATATAATCTAGCCCTGATTTTAGTAACTTGTCTGTAAGAATAACATGGGGCACTTTATATAAGATGTTATTATACTTCTAAACACACAGTATTACACAACAGAACGCTCATGACAAAGTGTATATGATTTGATGCAGACATGTGGCCAAAATATACAAAATTGTAATGTGGCAAACCACTCTCGGAAACGTAAGCCTGTCTTGCTTACTATTGCCTATGTAATTTTAATAGTCACAGTGCTATCTCTTAACAAGACTAGATTGGTGACTGCAATCCAGAGCCTAACATAGAAGAGATTAGTGTTCATGTTTAAAGGCATTATTCTAATGGAATACATTGAATTAGTCAACTTTTTCTTTTTCAGAAAACCTTAGCAAAGATTGCAACATGCTTGGAACTCAGGAGTGCAGCATTGCAGGTACAATTTCACCCTAGTATTTTTAAATTTCTTTATGTATTTTGGTAAATGTAAAATGACAAAGTATTCATGAAAAAACTTGTCATATGGAGATATTGGGGCTGGGCTGTGGCGCAGGCTGATAAAAAGCTGCTGCAATGAATCACTCTGACCATGAGGTCATGAGTTTGAGGCCAGCCCGTGGCGGGGTGAGCACCCGTCAATTAAAAATAAAATATAGCCCCTGCTAGTTGCTGACCTAGCAACCCGAAAGATAGTTGCATCTATCAAGTAGGAAATAAGGTACCACTTATAAAAGTGGGGAGGCAAGTTTAACTAATTTGCAACGTTGGAATGAGGAAGTGAGGAAGTGTGATGAACCATGGGCCTTGTAGTCCTGCTCAGGACATTGTAATCCCTGATGAAGATGAAAACTTGGGTTTTTTACCTTCCCAGTCTGAACTGGATTCCTCTCAGCCAGATCTTTCCCAGGCAGATCTGGAAACCTTGCACCTGCAAGAAAGTTGTGCCCCAGAAGTATGTCAAACAACCCCAGAGCCTACTTCTCCCGTGTTCTTGCGCCGGGAGTTTTGTAAACAACAGAGAAGTTTGGATTCAGCTTCGCGCAGGAGTGCGAGGATAGCAGCTAAGAATGTTGCCAATTAACATTGGTTCTCGTGAGAATCTTTAAGGAGTTTAACATCTGGTCTCAGAGTTTAGCTTTCGTTTCTGATTCCCAGAGAATCGCTTTGGTGAGAAAGTTGGACTCTATATAGGTGTTTTGCCCGCGTAGCAACTTCGCGGAGTCAATTCGTCAGCCTACGGAGCGAGTTGTGTCTGGACAGCGCGCTCCGATTCAAGCCTCGCTTCAGCTCAAGCCTTGCCTTGCTATCCAGCCTTCGCCTTGCTTCCCAGCCTTGTTTACCTACGGACTTTGCCTTGTTTCCCAGGACTAATCCTTGCCTTGTTTCACGGATTTTACCAAGTTATTCCACGGACCTTGTTCTTGTTCTTAGTTACCTTGTTCCACGTTCAAGCCTTGTTTCAAGTATCAAGTTATTTCCTAGCCACGCTCAAGTTTTATGGACTAAAGGACCTTGTCATCTCCCCTCACTTTGCTTGGCAAAGTGAGTGTTTCGGTTATTGGATTACAACTTTGGACCTTAATATTTCTTATTGGACATTGCTTTTTTGGACTAATTCTGACCTTTCCTGAAGGGTCTAATTCTGGACTATTTTCTACACTTGTTTTTATTAACTTTATATATTCCTTCAATAAAGATATTAGTTAGATTCTGGCCTCTGTGTATGGTTATTGGTGCCTCTGCTGCCTGGGTCGTGACAGTTTGACTCCGCCACCCATAAGCACCAACTAACCGAGGCCAGGATGTCTACCGGAGCCGCGCCGGCTGGACAGCCGCTCAGCTACACCATCAGCAAGGACGAAGTGGACCGCATCCGTGACAGACTCAACGCGCAGGATGGAGAAATAAAAGGGTTGAGGGAGCGCGGAGTTCGCCTCCCGGCCATGGCGTTGCCTACCAAGTTTTCTGGAGAAGCTGCTAAGGTTCATGTTTTCCGCCGCCAATGTCAAGCTTATCTAGAGGCCCGTGATGCCGAGTTTCCCCAAGAAGACATCAAGGTGGCGTGGGTCTACAGTCTTCTAGACGGACCAGCGGCTAGCTGGGCGACGGCCCTGTTTGATCAAGCCTCCCCCCACCTAAGTTCAGCACAACGCTTCTTGGATCACCTTAAGGAGACCTGGGGAATCGAGGACAATTTGGAGGCAGCCGGTCACAAACTCCGGCGCCTCCTTCAAGGAGACAGACCCATGTCTCAGTACATAGCCGAGTTCCGCGTGCTGGCCCACAACACCGGCTGGAACGATGTAGCCCTCAGAGGACAATTTCGGGAGGGTCTCAACATTGAAATGCTGGAAGAAATCTCCAAGGTGGATCCTCCCCAGACCCTCGAGGCACTCATTGATCAATGTTTACGGGCTGAAGTCATGATTGCCAACAGGAAACAATGGGTTCGAGGCCAGGGCGGTAGAGCCGGGGCAAAACCCCCCGCTCCCGCCAGTGTTCAGCCACGTCCGGTGTGGAGACCCCCACCGCCAACCCCATACCCTAGAGGAGGCGAGGAGGTGCCGATGCAGTTGGGCAATGTGCGTCCCAGACTAGATGCCGCCGAGAAGGCCCGTCGTCAACGCTTGAACCTCTGCTGGTACTGCGGGAACGGGGGCCACTTCGCCAGAGAGTGCCCAGCCAAAGGGAAGCCTGCCGCCCGTCTTGCGGCGGCGTCCTCCACGGAGTCGAAGGCGTCTGAGCCGACTGGCACACAGCCGGCGGGGGAAGCCAACGACCGGGTGTAGAGAGGCTCGCCAACCCGGTCAAAAAATCCATCCAAGAGCCGCCAACCGGGGTCCTGTTCCTTCTCGTGGTCACATTATGGTCAGCAAAAAGGGGACCCGTCATGATCCACGCCATGATAGACTCTGGAGCTACCAACAATTTCATCGATAGAGAGTATGCCGACTCTCTGGGATTACAATATCATGATTTCAAGAATGCCCGTGTGGTGCAAGCCATAGACGGCCGTCCCCTCAAGACGGGCCCCGTAAGCCAGTGGTCGGAGCCCACCAGGATGTGGATAAGGGAACATATGGAAGAGATTTCCTTCTTTGTTACCGAGGTTCCCCATTTCCCTGTGATTTTGGGAATTCCATGGCTGACACTCCACGACCCTAACATCTCCTGGTCCAACAGAGAACTGCAGTTTGCTTCACCGTACTGCCAAAACCATTGCCTCGTAGCCAAGGTATGCCATGCCACAGACTCCGAGCCCATCATCACCTTGCCAAAGAAGTACTCCGAGTATTGGGATGTATTCAATGAGAAAGAAGCCGAAAAATTACCCCCTCATAGACCTTATGACTGTGCCATTGACCTGGTGGAGGGGGCCCCGATCCCGCGAGGGCATCTCTACTCCCTGACTGAACCAGAGCAAGAAGCTCTCAGGGAATTCTTAGAGACAAACCTTCGCAAGGGGTTCATCAGACCCTCTCAATCCCCAGCCGCCTCCCCAGTGATGTTTGTGAAGAAGAAGTCAGGGGAATTACGCTTGGTGGTGGACTACAGAGCATTGAACAATATCACCAAGCGGAACAGCTATCCCCTGCCCTTAATCTCGGATCTACTGGACCGACTCCGAGGAGCCAAGGTCTACACCAAGCTGGATCTTCGGGGGGCTTATAATCTAGTTCGCATCAGAGAAGGGGACGAGTGGAAGACCGCCTTCCAGACTAAATTCGGATTATTCGAGTCCCGAGTTATGAATTTCGGTTTATGCGGAGCTCCCGCAACGTTCCAGCATTTTGTCAACGATATTTTTCAGGACTATCTAGGCAGATTCTTGATAATCTACTTGGACGATTTTTTGGTGTTTTCCAGATCACAATCAGAACATGAGAACCACGTCAAAATGGTGTTGCAACGACTGCGGGATCATGGACTTTATGCCAAGCTAGAAAAATGCGCTTTTGATCTACAAGAGGTAGATTTCCTTGGCTACCGCATCTCGCCTCTAGGGCTTTCCATGGATCCAGCCAAAGTTTCAGCAGTATTGGAATGGCGGGCGCCAACTAACAAGAAGGAGGTGCAGCGTTTCTTGGGGTTCGCGAACTACTACCGCAAGTTCATTCCAGATTTTGCCCGCTGGTCCGACCCCATCACTAGCTGCATCCGTGGAAAGCAGCCTTTCCGCTGGACTGATCAAGCAGAGAAAGGGTTCCAGCAACTGAAGAAACTATTCACCTCCCAGCCAATTCTACAGCACCCAAATCCTGGAACCCCTTTTGTGGTGCAAGCGGACGCCTCTGATGTGGCAATTGGGGCTGTACTCTTACAACCGGTGGGAGATCACCTCCACCCCTGTGCCTTTTATTCTCGTCAACTAACCACACCAGAGAGGAATTACACCATTTGGGAAAAAGAACTACTGGCCATAAAGGCAGCCTTTGAAACTTGGAGACATTGGCTAGAAGGGGCCAAATTCCCCATTGAAGTCCACACTGATCATCGTAATCTAGAACATCTAAGAACTGCCCGCAAACTAAATCAGAGGCAGCAACGTTGGGCTTTATTCTTTGAACGTTTCAACTTCCAGATTCATTATGTGACCCCAGCTCAAACCAAGCAAGCAGACGCCCTGTCACGTAAACCGGAATACGCTGCAGGACGCAAGGAGACCTTTGAATCCCAACTGCTACAACCTGAGAACTTTGCCACGCTCACAGTGGGGAACACCAAATCCAGTCCCATTGGTTCAACTTCCCCTACTCCAGGACCCATCTGTGCTCAAGAAATCAGGGCTAGTCAGCAGGCAGATGCCTGGGCGCAGGACCAACTTCGCCAAGGTCTGCATTTTCCTTTTTCGCTTAAAGATGGGCTGCTCTGCTATAGAAATCATGTTTATATCCCACCCGGACCGGGCAGGGAAAAAGCGCTTCGTCTGTGTCATGACTGCAAACCAGCAGGACACTTCGGACTATTTAAAACCATGCATTTGATCCTAAGAGATTTTTGGTGGCCCAAGATCCGCAAGGATGTGGAAAAATATGTCAACACCTGCCCAGTATGCCAGCGCTCCAAGATACGAAGGGAGAAGCCCTCAGGGCTTTTGCACCCCCTTCCTACCCCATCTCGCCCATGGGAAATAATTTCCGCGGATTTCATCACTGACCTACCACCTTCCTGTGGATTCACCACGATCTTAGTGGTGGTGGACCTATTCACCAAGTCAGCCCATTTCATTCCCTGCGAAGGCCTCCCCACGGCCAAAGAAACTGCGGATCTATTTCTTCAGCATGTTTTCAGACTACATGGATTGCCCAAGAGTTTAGTCACAGACCGTGGATCTCAATTCACCTCTCGTTTTTGGAAGGCACTACAAAAACTATTGGGCATAGACTCTCGCTTATCTTCAGCTCATCATCCCCAAACAGATGGGCAAACGGAACGCACCAATGCCACTTTGGAGCAGTATCTTCGCTGTTATGTAAACTACCAACAGGACAATTGGGCTTCTCTGTTACCACTGTCTGAGTTTGCCTACAATAATGGAGTTCAAGCTTCTACAAAAGAAACGCCGTTCTTTGCAAACTACGGTTTCCATCCACGTTTCTTTCCCCCTGTCATTGAAACTTCAGAAGTTCCCGCAGCAGAGGATTGGCTGCAGGAACTCACAGCGGTGCAACAACTTTTACTCCAGCAACTGGACCAAGCCAAGGAGGACTATAAACGCCACGCTGACAAACACCGCCAGCCGGGCCCCGAAATCAAGGTAGGAGATCGGGTTTTCCTGTCCACTCGCTTTCTGCCCTCCCACCGCCCATGCCGGAAGTTAGATGCCCGCTTCATTGGCCCCTATCCAGTGGTGGCGCAATTAAACCCCGTGACTTTCAAACTCCAACTTCCGCGTTCAATGCGCATTCACCCAGTGTTTCACCGTTCCCTGCTCCTTCCGGCGGATGGTGTGCGTCCTGATACAGACCGGCCGGCCCCCCCTCCTGTTTTGATGAATGGGGAGGAGGAGTTCGAGGTTGAGGACATTTTGGATTCTCGCTTTCATCGCCGCCGCCTACAATATCTCATTGACTGGGTGGGTTTTGGGCCTGAGGAACGCTCTTGGGAAGACGCCTCCACAGTCCATGCTCCTGATCTAACCCGTCGCTTCCATCTGACCTATCCCACCAAACCGCGACCTCGCGCCTCGGGGAGAGGACCCCAGTTTGGGAGGGGCCCTGAGGAGGGGGATAGTGTGATGAACCATGGGCCTTGTAGTCCTGCTCAGGACATTGTAATCCCTGATGAAGATGAAAACTTGGGTTTTTTACCTTCCCAGTCTGAACTGGATTCCTCTCAGCCAGATCTTTCCCAGGCAGATCTGGAAACCTTGCACCTGCAAGAAAGTTGTGCCCCAGAAGTATGTCAAACAACCCCAGAGCCTACTTCTCCCGTGTTCTTGCGCCGGGAGTTTTGTAAACAACAGAGAAGTTTGGATTCAGCTTCGCGCAGGAGTGCGAGGATAGCAGCTAAGAATGTTGCCAATTAACATTGGTTCTCGTGAGAATCTTTAAGGAGTTTAACATCTGGTCTCAGAGTTTAGCTTTCGTTTCTGATTCCCAGAGAATCGCTTTGGTGAGAAAGTTGGACTCTATATAGGTGTTTTGCCCGCGTAGCAACTTCGCGGAGTCAATTCGTCAGCCTACGGAGCGAGTTGTGTCTGGACAGCGCGCTCCGATTCAAGCCTCGCTTCAGCTCAAGCCTTGCCTTGCTATCCAGCCTTCGCCTTGCTTCCCAGCCTTGTTTACCTACGGACTTTGCCTTGTTTCCCAGGACTAATCCTTGCCTTGTTTCACGGATTTTACCAAGTTATTCCACGGACCTTGTTCTTGTTCTTAGTTACCTTGTTCCACGTTCAAGCCTTGTTTCAAGTATCAAGTTATTTCCTAGCCACGCTCAAGTTTTATGGACTAAAGGACCTTGTCATCTCCCCTCACTTTGCTTGGCAAAGTGAGTGTTTCGGTTATTGGATTACAACTTTGGACCTTAATATTTCTTATTGGACATTGCTTTTTTGGACTAATTCTGACCTTTCCTGAAGGGTCTAATTCTGGACTATTTTCTACACTTGTTTTTATTAACTTTATATATTCCTTCAATAAAGATATTAGTTAGATTCTGGCCTCTGTGTATGGTTATTGGTGCCTCTGCTGCCTGGGTCGTGACAGGAAGTGCCGTCAGAGTGGATGATGAAGCAGCTGCTCCCCCCTGTGGCCAGAGTCGAACATCCCCTCAGGAGAAAGTTAAATTGCTGTCTGTCTGTCTGTCTGTCTGTCTGTCTCAGTTCGATGTGTTTATGGGCATTGAATGTTTGCCCTATATGTACATAATGTGATCCGCCCTGAGTCCCCTTTGAGGTGAGAAGGGCAGAATATAAATACTGTAAATAAATAAATAAATAAATGAATAAATAAATATTGTATATTTGTTTGTTTAGTTCTCGGTGCATGAAGCAAAGGCTTCAGAAATAGGAGGAATAAAAAAAAGCAGGTGATTTCCAAAAAGAGGAAGATTTCACTATGGAAGGTGGTGATGGTGGCTTTATACCAGTTTTATATCTTCGGCAGAAGAATTTCATTACACCATTCCCCAAATTTCCTGTCAAATGGCATTCAAGTCTTACCAGATGGACCCCATAGGATTCATATGAAGGGATTTGTGACCTGTATTCAAAAGAAAAGAAATTGTGCTTAACAAAATGTACTTTGGAGGTGGTTGGGATGATCATGCATTCTGGGTATATTTATGTCTTTTCATCACCATTTCAGTTTCCTTTGCAGAAATTGTGGAGAAAAGAGAAAATCACCATTCAAATATATCCTTGGGAGAAACTTGGTTTCCTTCAGCCATGCTAAAGTATGCTCAGAACACTCCACACTGCTGTATATTAATCATAGTTTCACACAACAGAGAGATCAGTTGCACTTTATGGCCCTGAGCTGGGATTTTAGATACAAAGTTACCTTATACCCCCATAGGACTGCCAGGTCCTGTATTGTCTTCTGTACTTAAAGATTAAGATGAAATAATGAACCTTCTGTGTGCAAAGTGTACACTGGACTTTTGAAATGCTTAGGCTGGAAGAGGAGTGGGGCATGAGCATGGATGCATGTTCCACAAGGAGGAGCAGGGGCCAGGTTATAATTTCTGAGAATTCTGAAGAATTCCTGCCAACATTTGAGGAAAGCTAGAAATGTTTGTATTGATGACATCCTACGAAAAAAAAGAGATAGTGGACTTTGATTTCTACTTGGCTGGCATGCTTTCAATTCTTTCTATTCACATCGTATGACATTGGGATACACAACTTCAGCTCTCATTGACTGTTGGAAGAAAGTTGATTGTCCCATGCTTGTTTAGTGTAGTATTTAGACAGGCTCAGAGTGAAAGTAAAATATAAAGTGAGTAACTTAAAACAAAGGCTGTCCACTTCCCAGGGCCCAATTGAAAAGGCTGGACATTACTGATCTTGATGCAGAATGATGGTACATGGAGACAATTTGCTACAATCAGGTGGCAATTCCAGGCATATTTTCTATTGGCATAGAAACAGACTTTGGTGATTTGGAAATTGTTCCTTTGTCACAAAAATATTCTTATGGTTGAAATTTCGGTTGTGCAGCATACCTCGAGGCGTGTTCAGCCATTAGCTCATCAAGTATTGAGCTTTGGCCTCTGTCTTTTACACAGAATTCATTGGTGCTAAAATAGACTATTAAAATGCTACTTGGATGTTTAGATTAAAAAGATATTTAATTAATTAAACTGAGCAAAAAACGATAGAATTGTTGGATTCCTTGTTTTCATTTTTGTTTCTTCCTATTCCTACAAACTGGTGATGTATGCTACTTCCTATTCCTTCATCTCCATGATGTGTGCTACTTCCATCTTGTTTAGTACAAGGTCCCACCTGTCTACTTTGATTTTGATGTTGTTGTTAGCCTTATTCGCTAGCCTGGAGTGAGACTGCTACAGCCCTTTTAAATAAGGCATAGGTTGCAAACTAAAAACAGGGATCCTGACTGTTTTTATTCTGATTCTAATCCTATAAAGTTCATCCTGAATCATAGCTTCTTAGGCAGGAAACTATTTTCCTCTTTTATTTAATGGGACCATTGTGTGTATATGTTTTGAAAAATAGATAAATCAAATATGGAAAATTACTAGATGCTAATATACCTATCGGCAAAAGTTGACTTTCTCATTATATATATATAAATTCTCTTTTTCTAAAGAATTACAGAATTGTTAAAGATGGGACAAAATGTGTTCCTGTTGCACATATGTAAGTTGCAATAAAAGGACTTGGTAAACTTTTTGAAATTTCTGGATAAAGCAGTCATAATTTTATATCATTAGGATTTTGTGTCTCAGCAGCCTTTTGCTTTTAGGTCAACAATGCAGTTTAAAATAAATAAAACAATTCACTGTCTTTGTTGAAACTACAGAACCTTGTCAGAAACTTCAGGTAGAAGGAAACAACATTGGTTTTATCTTTGTGGCTGACGCTTGTAGTTGTTAATACATATAGATAGGTAACACTACTTTCTTTTTAGTCTACACAGTCCCAGGAGGAATTTAAGCTAGAGGATCTGAAGAAACTAGAACCGAGTAAGTATTTTTCTTTTAATTAAGGAATATGTTTAAACAAGTTCTAGCAGAGGGCTCCAACCACTATACCACATTGTAGAAAATACCATGTACAGGCAGTCCCAAAGTTACGAACAAGATAGGTTTGTTCTGTAGGTTTGTCCTTAAGTTGAATTTGTTTGTACGTCGGAACAGCACATTTTAAAAAATGTAACTCCAGCCATATATATATGTGTGTGTGTGTGTGTGTAATATATATATATATATATATATATATATGGTAAAGGTAAGGGTTTCCCCTGACGTTAAGTCCAGTCATGTCTGACTCTGGGGCTTGGTGCTCATCTCTATTTTCAAGCCGAAGAGCTGGCGTTGTCTGTAGACACCTCCAAGGTCATGTGGCCGGCATGACTGCATGGCGCACCGTTACCTTCATGCCAAAGCGGTACCTATTGATCTACTCACATTAGCATGTTTTCGAACTGCTAGGTTGGCAGGAGCTGGGGCTAACAGCGGGCGCTCATTCCGCTCCCGGGATTTGAACCTGGGACCTTTCGGTCTGCAAGTTCAGCAGCTCAGTGCTTTAACACACTTCGCCACCGGGGCACCCATATATATATATATACCCGGTCACGCGTTGCTGTGGCGAGGTATGGTGGTATGGGAAATAAAGTATTGAGAAATTGGTGGTAGTTAAGGTAAAGGGTAAAAGTTTTCCCCTGACATTAAGTCCAGTCGTGTCTAACTCTGGGGGTTGGTGCTCATCTCCATTTCTAAGCCAAAGAGCCGGCGTTGTCCATAGACTCCTCCAAGGTCATGTGGTATGACTGCATGGAGTGCCATTACCTTCCCGCTGAAGCAGTACCTATTCATCTACTCTCATTTGCATGTTTTTGAAGTTTAGGTTTGGCAGAAGCTGGGGCTAACAGTGGGGGCTCTCTCCGCTCCTCCAATTCAAACCTGCGAACTTTCGATCAAGAAGTTCAGCAGCTCAGCGCTTTAACATGCTCCGCCATCAGGGGATATTATTTCCTAAAGGTTGTGAATATACAATATTTTTGATATTTTTTTTGTCTGTTGGAGGCAAGTATGAATGCTGCAATTAGAGAAAATGATTAGCATGTAATGGCCTTGCAGCTTTAAAGCCTGGCTGTTTCCTCCCTGAGTGAATTTTTTGTTGGGAGGTGTTAGCTGGCCCTGATTGTTTCCTGTCTGGAATTCCCTTGTTTTCAGAGTGGTGTTGTTTGCGATATTTTATGTGCTTCTACTGTCTGTGACCCTCAGAAAACAAAGGATTTGCCAGACTTTGGTGATGGGAATACTTTGTTGGGAGATGTTAGCTGGCCCTGATTGTTTCCTGTCTGGAATTCCCCTTTTTTCAGAGTGTTGTTCTTTATTTAGTGTTCTGATTTTAGAGATTGTATTGTTCTGTTTTATTATACCACATTAATTTTTATATATTCTGATTTTAGTGTTTTTGAATACTTGGAGCCAGATTGTATTCATTTTCACGATTCACAGCAAAATAATGATGATGATGACTTTGGTAATACACACTGCTTCACTCCCTTCTCAGCTTCCTTTCTGGAAGAATCATTTCTTGGGAGGTGTTAGCTGGCCCTGATTGTTTCCTTTGTGGAATTCCCAATTTCCCTGCTTTCAGAGTTTGCTCTTTATTTACTGTCCTGTTTTTAGAGATTATATCGTTCTGTATTATTCTACCACAGTAATTATTTCATATTACAGTAGAATCTCACCTATCCAACATTTGCTTATCCAATGTTCTGGATTATCCAATGCAGTCTGCCTTTTAGTAGTCAATGTTTTTGTAGTCAGTGATATTTTGGTGTAAATTTGTAAATACAGTAATTACTACATAGCATTACTGCACATGGAACTACTTTTTCTGTCAAATTTGTTGTATAACATGATGTTTTGGTGCTTAATTTGTATAATTATTACCTAATTTGATGTTTAATCGGCTGTTCCTGAATCCCTTCTTATTATCCAACATATTCACTTATCCAACGTTCTGCCAGCCTGTTTATGTTGGATAAGTGAGACTCTGCTGTATATTGATAATCTTATATTATCTGCTTAGAATTGGATTATATGAGGCCCCTTCTACACAACTGGATAAAATGCACACTGAAGTGGATTATATGGCAGTGTGGAGTCAAGATAATGCAGTTCAAAGCAGATAATATAAGATTATAAATGGGTTATATAGCTGTGTGGAAGGGCCTTGAGTCTACACTGCCATATAATCCAGTTAAAATCAGATAATAATCTGTATTTTATAGGCAGTGTGGTAGAGGCCTAAGTGAGGCCTAACTTTGCCTGTCCCCTGGGCTGATTGGGTTGCTAGGAGACCAAGTGGACAGAGCTTAGCCTTCTAACTGTCAGCAGTTGGATAAAAACAATTATTCCTCTCCCTCTAATTAGGACTTTATTTTTCTTTTCTTTTTGTTGTATCAACCTAGAGGCATGGATGAGGGGTTGTGCTGTCAATTTTCAAGGTTGTGGGGTGTTTAGTTTTGTTGTTTTGTTGGTTGCCGGGATTCCATCATTTTTTATATATATGGCTGGAGATGTGTGTGTGTGTGTTTAAAAAGTTTTGGATAGTATAGGGAAGAGTTAACACCACTGTAGTATTTGTTTTTCTGTCTGTGTCTCTGTTTAAAAGATTTCACCTCACTTCCTGTCCTTGTGATAATTGGATTTTGAAAATTTTGGCCGGTTGTGGAAACAAGGATTGGTAATAAAGTTTCAGTTGAGATACCTTTTCCTTGTGATAACTTTCAGGAGTGAATTTTCCTTCCTAGAGGTAGATGTCTCTCACTTCCTATCATCTCACCCTCATTTTTAACTATGAATCATTTGTAAATCAGATGTATGTAACTCGGTAACTGCCTGTAATGATTATTCCTGTGACAGTTAAATGATTCTATGACAACTACATTATGGAAACGGTAATATTCACCTGTATAATGTTCTTAAAATCTGCCTTGTGTGTTTGTATGCCTGAATGGAATGTGAGGGAAAAATTTGTTTCTCTCTGTGTGTTTTATCAGGATTGTAGTAGTGCTTTAGATGATGGCATTTTGTTTTCATGTAAGATAAAATGTGATCATAATTTAATTCTACAATTACCTGACTTTGCTCTACAAATAGTTTTTCATTGTTTGGATCACCTTTGTCATAGAAGTCAGGTAACAGCATGGCTTCTGAATTGTGCTGTTATAAGAGTGCAAAACAGGAAGCCTCTGTCTCTTTATATGTTGACTCCTTGTTTATGCTTGTTTTCCCTTGCAGTTTTAAAGAATATTTTTACCTATAATAAAGAATTCCCCTTTGATGTTCAGCCTGTTCCACCAAGGTAAGGAACAATTTAATCAGTAGTGTACCTTCAGAAGTGTTTAGAAATCCATGCATTTCTAAATCCATGGGATACAGAATTCTTTAGGATCACTCCTAAATTTCTGACTTCTGTCTGAATAACTATCCATATTTTGTCTCAGCTCATTCTGATCATGCAAGCATTTTTCTGAATTGGGCTGAGACATTAGATGATGAAGATCCCTGTTTTCTCAACCCTCAATTGTGTGGTGTTTGTGTGTTTTAAAGGAGGATCTTGGCACCTGGGGAAGAGGAGGACTTAGAATATGAAGAAGATGAGGAGGAGGGTGGGGCTGGAGCAGGATCTCCAGATACATTTTCTGCCAGAGTTCCAGGTAGGAGGACATGTTTTTTCCCAAATGCTGTTATTGCTGCTTCTTTTATTATTATGTTTATTTATACCCTGCTTTCATCTCTAAAATGAGACTTGAAATGGCTGTTGCCTACCCAATGGAGCATGGGGATAGAGGAGTAAGGATTTGCTGCAGGGATGTTCCAATTAGGCTCTAACTGTAAACAGCATTTCTGAATTGGTTGTATGTACAATAACAGTTTTAGCTGTCTTTTACTAGCCTGAATGACACCTATTTTATCAGTCAAGAATGGTAAGAATCTGCTAAACACGCGGTACTTCTTATCTTACTGGGATCCTGTTCATATCCTTTAGCCAAACAAACTTCCATATGAACTGAATCAAATATGATGCTATGTTATCAAAGTCAATTTAGAATGGATCCTGGCAACTTTATCTGCAAAGTAGTGGACACATTAATTACAGTAGGCTGTCATATGATCTGAATTCTTTTTAAAACACCCAGCCATTCAGAACAGCTTTATTTGATCACTCTTTACATAAACAATGGTGGCAGGGAGATGATTTTGCAGGCTATATTATCATGCCACTTCAAATAGGTTCTACCCCTTGTTTAATCAGACATTCTCCTACTTTTCTGCCAATGTTACTATAGTTGGCATCTTGCTTATTTTCTCACTGACAATTTCCTAGACCAGGGGTTCTCACACCTTTTCATCTGTGGGGCCCTTTTTGAAGCAAAAGTTTATCTTGGAGCCCCAAGACATGTTTATATATTATATATTATTATATATAATGTATATATATCAGGCATGGGCAAACTTTTTTATGATTTTTGTTAAATTTTTACAGTGATACAAGGTAAAAGGGACATTTTTGAATGGGGTAAGGAGAAGTGTGGAAGGGGTGTGTAGGAGAGGGATGGGATATAGGTTGGGGAAATGTCTGAAACTCTAGGCTCTAGGAAATAGGGAAGGGAACCAAGTGGTTGGGGTATGGGAAATAGGGAATATAGGATGTAGGATAATAGTTGTTTTGGTCTTCCATTCTTTTCTCTTCCCGTTTTTATTCTTCTCAAGAGTCTTACTGGTCTCATACTAGATTTCTCCATTATTTTATCGCGGGGACTCCTGTGTAAGTCTAATCCTTTACTTTCTTTTTATAGTCTTCATATCTCTTCCAGGCGTGGGCAAACTTTTTGACGCATTGTGTTTAAAAATTTGACAGACAGTCCAAGCCATTGGCAGATGGATGGAGAGTGTTTCTGTGAACTAACTGTAAAAAAACCCCTATACACACTGCACATATTTCATTTGTAATGCAAAAGGGAAAAAAAGAAAAGAACAATATTTAAGATGAAGAACAATTTTAACCAAAATAAACTTAACAGTATTTTAATGGAATTTCCCAGGGGCTATCCAGTCCAACCCCCTTCTGCCACGCAGTAAAAGCACAATCAAAGCACCCCAACAGATGGCTACCTAGCCTTTGTTGTAATAATAATAAGAGTAATTAATAATAATAATAAGAGTCTGGGCAGTGCGTGGGGGGGGGGGGGGGGAGAGAGAGAGAAAGGGTCTTTGCCCCAGAAAGATGTTGCTGCTGCTGCTGCTACTGTTATTTGCAGCAGCTCAAAACTTTAATTTCTCTGCATTTCTCAGGAGGAAAGAGAAGGAGGTGGGAGGCAGCTTGGTGCTGCGGCGTCCCAAGGGCCAGAGCACAATTTGAAAACCCCTGCTCTAAACCAATGCTACTTGAAGTGCATTTCTGAAGGGATGGTTTGTGAACTGATACCAGTCTGTGAGCCATTGGCTGCTGATAAATGGCAAGTTTCAAAGAAAAAAAACCTAACAGTTGTAGCCAATTAGCTCCATATGATGCTGTCTTTGGCACATCACCTGTCTGGTGCACTATATCAGATAACTTAAGGACTACTACCCTAAAATACAGGTAGGCTAGCATGCTTCCACTCTGCAAGGAGTGACCATATCTCCTGCTCAAAGCAGATCAATCAAATCTTTAGCGGAATAACCTGCTAAGACAAAAGCAGAATCTCTCAGAGCCATCTGGAACCCATCACCATCCACATGCTTCCTGGGATGGGCTTTCATTCACTTCAACAGAGGTTCCAGATCCCAATGCATCTCAAATCTTGCAGTATTTGGGTTTTTTCCCCACAGTGTCCTTACAACAAATTGGGTGTATATATGTGATAGTTCCTCATCATACTATAGGATAGTTATTTCTGAAATAGTCCTATGGTCACTAGTTTATATTCTCTATAAGTTGTATTCCTCCTTTTTGTGTATCATGACAAAATGTATATATACATAGACATAGTGCTGAAATACTATTTAAAGGAGGGTTTTTTGCATGTAACTTTGAGATAGCCTGTGAATGCTGAATTTTAAAGACATGGTATACAACTATTTTCAGTCAGCTGCTTTATTGAATTGGAAACTTTCATTGTACTTGCTTCATCTGTACACTCTGCTTGTTTCCATCCATTCTGCATTATTGTGCTGCCTAACTGTACATGGTCTTGTCTTCTACATGTATGGCTCCATCGTGTAACCATGTTCTACATCATTCATCTAACCAAGGAGCCAATGAAGGTATGATAACATTTTAATGTGAACAGCAGCAGTTACTTGTGAATATATTCATACTTCTGAGGCATTGTTCTTGTGCTTTAAATGTTAAAACTCTTTTATTCTAAAATCTTCAAGAAGCATCCTCCCACCCAATAAGTGTTTGGTCTCTTCCTGTGTTCACAAAGAATTAAAAATAAAGTTTAAAACTTTCCCAGATAACTGAATGCTTTACCAGATTAAGCTCATATGAAGCAAATCCATCTTTTGGGGGGAAATAATTTGAAAAATGAGCCTTGCAGAGGAATATTTGAATATAATTTGTACTCATTTGTAGTATTGGACTCAAAATCAAAACTGTAAATTGTTACCTTCAAAAGTTGCACACATAATCTAGCTCAGGGTAAACCTCTGTTGCTACCCATTTGCTGTCTTCGGGCCCCAAGGTTAGTAGCTGCTTTAATTGGTTGACTTTGACCGAAACATCAGGAAACTTTGTTGGCTCATTGTAATTGATTAAATAGAAGTTTGTAGTTGTACCTGCAGGTAAAATCCAGTTGTGATTCCATAAGCCTAAAGCCTGCCCACTTTACATCTAAATGAGGGACTTTAAAAAATCAAGGTTTATTTCTGGCCTTAAGTGTGCTCAGGGAGTACATCTGGGGATTACTGCCAGATCCAATTCAACACATGTTTGTATCATTACTGAAAACTGTACAGAAAGGCTCTAATTTGGTTCCTCAACTCTCTGGTTTATTTTCTTTCCAGGTACTTTATTACCCCAATTACCATCTGAACCCGGGATGACATTACTTACCATCAAAATAGAGAAAATTGGTCTTAAAGATGCAGGACAGTGCATCGATCCCTACATCACAGTTAGTGTGAAAGGTAGTTCCTTATTTTGTTGGACTTTTTTTTTCTTTTTCGTGTCAGGAGCAACCAGAGTTGCTTCTGGAGTGAGAGAATTGGCCGTCTGCAAGGACGTTGCCCAGGGGACGCCCGGATGTTTTTGATGTTTTTACGATCCTTGTGGGAGGCTTCTCTCATGTCCCCGCATGGAGCTGGAGCTGATAGAGGGAGCTCATCCGCACTCTCCCTGGGTGGGATTCAGACCTGGCAGCTTTCAGGTCAGCAACCCAACCTTCAAGTCACGGGGCTTTTATCCCCTAGGCCACCGGAGGCTATTTTGTTGGACTGATCAGGCATGAAGAGTGTGATCTGTGGTCACTTCTGATTTGTGATCTGTGCCACTAGAATAGACTTGGCAATAGTGGAACTATAGCACATGAATATTTATCTATGCCAGCTTCAGGTGAATTCCATAAGACCTGGGAATGTTATCCCAGACCCTAAAGGCTCACCGTCCAATGTTCGTAAGATTTTAAAACATATTTGGGCTGAATCTCGCTCCCTTTTGTCTAGGCGAGGTAGGTTCACCATGTTTTGCCACCCCAATGTTTTATCTTTTTTTGTCAACCAGGAGGTTACAGTTTGGCTGGAATGTGGCGAGAAATATCCCTCTGGAGGTGGTTTTATCAGCCAGTTTTTGCACAAATACCAAAAAGGAAAAGTGCACAGGGGCCCTAAAGGTTATAAACAATCCAATGGGTTGCACTTTGCATAACTTGTTAAAGCATTCAAGTAGATCCCCCATATGTAAATATTTGCTGACAGTGGAAATATTTACATTGATGAATTGCTTGTATCTGACTCTTTTTCAAAGAAATGGGGTAATTTCAGCATAGTGTTTTTGAAAGGCAGCCTTTTGGGAGCTTTGGCACAGAGCCCTTTAGTGTCCCCTGGAGACTCGTGCAGTCTCCCAATCTTTACCATATGTTCAGCCCTGGCTTTAAGATTCTGAAGACTGCAGCAGCTTTTTTGTTTAGTGTGCCAACTTTTCCTCCTTTTTCCAACAGATCTCAATGGAATAGACCTGACCCCTGTGCAGGACACCCCAGTTGCTTCAAGGAAAGAGGATACATACATTCATTTTTGTGTGGACATTGAAATTCAGAGACACATTGAAAAATTAACAAAAGGTGGGTATGATTCCGAACTGAAAATCACATCCAAGTATGACTAACATCTCAAGGCTAAATGTGAATCAGGAGTTGGAAACTCACTCATCTTGAAGGCCCTATCTGCTCTTATATAACCATACAGGGGCTTTGTGATGAAAAACAAAATGTGGCTTCAGTCATTTCTTGGCTTTTTAATTAGTCATTGCTGGGCTGGGGAGCAGGGTTGCCCCTGATTTCAAGATGTACAGCAGGGGCTTGAAAACGTTGCCAACCCAGGTGCCATCTCTCCCTTCCCCTTCCCAACATCCATCCATCCATCCGCCCGTTTATCTTATCTGTGAAGGGCCATGCTTGACAGTTAGCTTTTGAAGAAAACATCTCACTTGTACTGGAGCAGAATATGTCTAAAGACTCCGCGAATTGTATTACCTGCTTCTGCTTTAGATCCTTTGTAAACACATAAATTCCAGGGCTGAGAGTGGAGTAGATTCTTTGTCTTGTCTTTGTGTCAACTTGACAAATATTTCTAAAAATAGCACAGTATCATCTTAGATTTATAGTAAAGAAGTGCTGCCAGTGCTGGTGGACAGCTTTGTACCAAGTCTGTAGGATCTGACATTGTAATTTACAAAGTGTGATTTAGATTGATTTCCTTCGTCCTTCAGGTGCAGCTATTTTCTTTGAATTTAAACACTATAAGCCTAAGAAGAGGTTCACCAGTACCAAATGTTTTGCCTTCATGGAAATGGATGAAATTAAACCTGGACCAATTGTTATAGAACTGTAAGTTGTCACCGTGCTTATCTTTTGCACTCAGAGACTGATAGACTGAAAATGCTGACCAATTTCTGAAAAGTGAGGAATACAGTATAGCTTTTCTTTCTACAGGTACTTCTCTGCAGTGCAGACTGTAATCTGTATGTAGCCAAAGACTTTCCTAGAGTTATGCTCTCCTAAACAGTTGCCCAAACAAATGCTCTGCATGGGTTTGAACCTTGTTTCGTTGAATCTAAAGTCTAGATTAGTTTATGTGCTTCTGTGGCTTGTCAGAAACTCAACAGAAGTGGATAGGATTTAGGGGCTGTAGCAAAGTAGCATTAATATCAATTGTGACAATTTCATGATTACAGATACAAAAAACCAACTGACTTCAAGAGGAAGAAACTTCAATTGCTGACCAAGAAGCCACTTTATCTTCACCTTCATCAAACACTGCATAAAGAGTGACTTGTGAACTGAACTGCTTGGCACAGAATCGTAGTAGCTGCCTATGTAGCACTCACCCTTCAGCAGCTAGGAAGAATGGCTGCATTTTACCCAGATGGTCAAAGGGGATGATCATGGTGCTGCACAACAGTGAATCAGCAGCTATGTCCCCGCATCGAAGTCCAGTTTTCTTTGGAATGTATATTTTTTATCACAGATGTTCCAAAGTGTGTTGTGAATTCTTCCTAACTGGACTGGTGTGTGTTCCGTTTTGTAATTGTTTCTACACTTGCATCAGAACCTCTAACTAAAGCGGTTGAGAAGTCATTATCTCCCCTATCAGATACAGCAATAAAGATGTGCCAGTATCAAATTTAATTCTTTGAGTGTTTAGCTCTTTTTATTCTGTATCTTTTCCATTATTGGCTCTCTTTCTGGAAGCATTTAAGATTAAAAAGTCATAGAAAAATATTTAATCATAAAGGGACTTGGTATTAGGATACTGCATAGATTCAATATATAATATTTATCAGCTGCTAGAAAGTTCTCTGAAACAACATCTGCTTATCTATCTCTGGAGTTTTCTCAAATATCTTTGTCTATCTCTTTCTGAAAAGGAAAGAGACAATATAACAGAGTTTAGTTCAACTTTCCAGAAAAAC
Source organism: Anolis carolinensis (assembly GCF_035594765.1). NCBI lineage: Eukaryota > Metazoa > Chordata > Lepidosauria > Squamata > Anolidae > Anolis > Anolis carolinensis. The sequence goes on along the minus strand of NC_085841.1, from coordinate 36,956,062 downwards.
ATATGTGGATATGTATGTAGGTTTTAAGCAGCGGTTAAAATAATCCCATTTTATGACATCCATGTGCAAAATGATTGTAATTACAATTGTGTCAGAATCGATATTAACAATACAATTGGTAGAGGAATTTTGGAGACTTCATCTGGAGGGGTTTAAATCGTGTCACACAGAGGAGGAAGACAGGAAATATCAAGCATTGGGAACACTCAGTGATACAGGGAGAATTAGAGTATAACAACTCACTGCTAGGCAGAAATAAATAAGGAAGCAGAGGAAAACATGGTCTTAAATGTCTCTGCTTTTATACATAGAGCATGGTAAATAATTAAGATGTACTTAATAGAATCATAGTTGGAAGAGACCACATGGGCCATCTAGTCCAACCCGCTGTCATGTAGGAAGAGCACAAAGTATCTCTGACAGATGGCCATCCAGCCTGTTTAAAATTTTCCAAGGAATAATAATAATAAATAAAACTTTATTTATACCCCGCCACCATCTCCCCGTGGGGACTCGGGGCGGCTCACAATGTTACAAAAGTAACAGCACAAATACACCAGCAATATACACAGTTTAAAACACAAGAAGCAGCTTCCACCAGACTCCAAAGCAAAGAGTTCCACTGCTGAACAGCTCTTATGGTCAGGAAGTTCTTCCTAATGTTCAGGTGGAATCTTCTTTCCTGTAGTTTGAACCCATTGCTCTGAGTCCTGGTTTGAAGGACAGCAGAAAACAAACCTGCTCTCTCTTCCTTATGTCACCCTATCACATGAGTAACACAGGAAAGCTGTTATGGGCATCACTAAACCCTGATGGGATGAGTCTTTTGATTGGAATGGTTAGGGAGATATAACCAATTCCAAATAAACAGACTACATGGCAATGGACAAAGACTATGCAAAGCATGTGTATACCTGTGAGAAGATACATTGTTTTTTTTTTTGTTGTTGTTTAGAGGTGGACCCTCCAAAGTCTCCTTGGGAGCTAATGTGGCCCCTTACCCTTCAACAATTGTTTACCCTGGACTTCGATGCTGAACTTCTGAATGTGTCTACCCACAAATAAGGTTTTCGATTAGACCTATTATTGTTAAATAATTGAGGGGAAAAGCTTCATCGAACCTCCCCTGGGGTGGGGAACCTGCGACCCTCTTGAATCTGAATTTTATTCCTTACCTACTTCAGGGAGCATAGCCAGGGATGATGGAAGAGTCACCCAACAACATCTAGAATGATATGGCTTTCTTCTGGTTTTGGAGGAAAAGGATTAGCCTTTCTTTCAGGCAAGGCACTTCATTCTCTTGATCTTTTTGAGATTTGAAAAGATCTACAGTGTTTTTTGAAAATACTATATGAATTGCAAACAATATTCTAATATGGACTTATGTCTTTTTCATAGAACTGTTGTCCTGTCTTTCAGTTCATACAATACAGTTGGTCTTTATGCCTTTTATATTCTATATTATTTTCTGGGCTATCCATCTTTATTGGGAACCAGGAATTCAATCCCTATCATTCTATGTGTTGTTAGAATTTTAGCACAGTATTCTCTTAAATTTTAATCCTATTGTATTCATTGCTGACCTGGTTTTTAACTTTAATTAACTTTAAATGGCCACAAACTTGTGCTGCACCGATTTTGAAATGTAATGCAAATAGCATAACTTTAGGTATTTTGCCATTTTCTTCCTTCCCTGTAAAAAAATGTCAATTTACACTTGCCCTAAAACTTGCTCATAACTCCTGATCCATAAGAGACGCTTATCTTATCCTGTGAGTGCTAAAGATTCCACAAATGCCATGTTTGAAGGCTGGCATGTTTGAAGGGTTAACTCGGTGGATTATATTGCTGGCTGCACTCCATTCCCACCACCAAACGTTAAGTGTCGCATGACAACTGTTCAGCCTTTCTGAGGATAACTGCACATTCCCAAATTTTATAAGACATTAAAATGCTCTTTTTTTCAATGTATGCCTACAAATGACATGGGCAACCTGCAGCAATCTATACTTTTCCAGGAGAAAGGTATGTTTCTCATTGTTGATTCTGTCCTAACTGACCAATCACATGTAGGCTGGACAGATTTGTCTGGAGATAGTGCAAGATTTGGAGAAAAGTTCTCCATCCAAGGGACCAGGGAAGTCATTTGAACCCCCACCCCCACCCCCTGGCTCGCAAAACCCTGACCAGAGGATTCCATTCTTCGGCCTTTAGACCAATACAATATGCTATTACTATATAATTACCAATATTTACCAAATGATTTAGTATAAAATGGAACAATTTCAAGCTGTGATTTTTGATCCTGAAATTTTCAAGCTGTATTTCATTATGCAGACAAGGTTTCATCATGTGCTGCTGAGTCCCCTTCAGGGTGAGAGGGAGCGGGATAGAAATGTAGTAAGTAAATAAATAAATGTGCATTGCTTTAGGATTCCCCATGCAAAGGCTCTCTAAATCACATGCTTTTGTGCTTTTAATAAAAATCCATCAAGTCACTTACTAGACAAAATTTGTTCTTCAAAAGTAGCAAAAAAGGATTTTACTCTCTTTATTAGTAGATGTGTCCGAGTACAGTGTAGTCTGCCTCTGGTCTTTCCCACCAGATGATTTTTAAAGATTTGCATTAGAACCCTTATGTAAACCACTTGTCTACAGTCACTGTACGCTATATGCAAAGGGTAGTATTTCTTACCAAAGGTATTTCCACAGGAAATGTTCAGATTATAATTTTGAAGTCATTCACCAACTGGTTACATAAGGCTACATTAATTAAAAACTAACCACACAGGTACTTTCGTATATTGCACGTTGAGAGCTGTGGGTCGGCCACAGCTGTTGAAGCAGGCTTCAGAGTCATCACAGAAGAATTATACTTGCATCCCAAGAGGATGAACAAGTCCTGATTTTAAAAGTGATCAAAATGCGCATTGCTAGAGAAATTATTTCTGCAAAAAAAAAAATAGCTACACTGAAACCAAGTCTATGGAGAAACCAATTGGTCCTACTAAAGCCATTGAAATTCTCACCACATGAAACGTGGTAGAGATCAGTTCAGAAATCCAAAGTCATGGTTTCTGTTCAGAAGGATGTGCTGAGTCCCGAGAGCTGGCTGGAGACGGGGGACAAGGAGGGCCCCCTGGGTAGTCGCTGGGGCCTGAAGGCAGCAAGTCTCTGGTAGAGGAAGGAGGGTAGTCCCTTAATCCTTGTGGAGGTAGCCGTGGACCTGGAGGGAAATCTCTTTGGGGCGGAGGCCGGAAAGGAGGTGGGCCACGGAGGTATCCCCTCTGTTCAGGAGGTGGGATGGGGCCCGGTGGGAAGTCTCTCATTCCAAAGGGAGGGCCGGGTGGATAGTCTCTTGGAAGAGGTGGTGGAGGACCAACACGCACTGGAGGGAAAAGCAAGAAGAGCAGTGAAATTATTCCTCTTTAAAAACAAGTTATCCTTCCTCACCACTTTAGTAGAAACACAACAAGAAGTATGGAACACATAATTTTCAACAAGCTTTCATGCCTACAGATAAATGTCCAAATCCAAGCAATAATAAAGTTTCACTGCCAGAGGATAAAATGACTGTGTCCTCTTGTCACTTCTTAGCTATAAATAGTATTTTCCTGTTGCTGAGAAGCTATCGTATTTACTCAAGTTATATTTAGCTAGAATAAATCAGCCAACTATTCAAAGAAGCCTCATTGTGCAAGCCTTCAAAATTCTGCAGTAACCAGGAATATTAAAAAGCATAATGCATACAAAGAAAAGAAGTATGTGTCTGTGGGCATCCAGCAGCAAGTTTAAGACTGATTAATCTATTTTAGCATGAACGTCTTTAGATATCAATCTACACCTTCAGATAAAGTACCCTCTCTTTTATTCTTTTTTATACTGTAAAAGAAAATGGCTATTTCTTTAAAAAATTGTCTTTAGTGGGTTTCTGACGTATAAGAAAAACAAAATTGTTTACAAATTGTTTTTAGCACAATGTAAAAGACAGGAATCCTACCTAGAGGAGGAGGCCGAGATCCATAGGGTGCCCGAGGTGGTGGCCCAAATCGAACTGGAGGTGGCAAAGGTCCTGGGGATGCCATTAGAGGACCCCCTGGGAAGGATGACGGGCCTTTAGGGCCAATGTTAACCTGTACAAGATTGAAGCGTTAGTTTTCTAGACACATCTGTAGAATACATGCCAACATTTTGACCTAAAGGTGCTTTGAGATGTAGTGCTGGTTAGCTGTGGGTTTTCACGACACACTAAAGATTTTCCTTCACCTTAATGCTGCAGATTCAAGCATCAAACAAGTCATGTCCTCAAAAGATATTTCAGATGTGTCACAAAGCTGACCAACCTGTTAAACTCTGGAAATATTCTACAAAAATATGTATTTGCGTTTTCCTTTAAAATATAAGGAAATCCAAACAGATAATTAGCTTCACCACACAAAAATAGGAAAGTACCCAAGGTTTAAAAAAGCCCCAGGTGTTATGAACCACCACAGAATTTTTTGCAAAATAACTTGGTTATGTTGTCTTTAAGTCAGTAGAAGAAGCTTTTTCCAAATGCAGTGTTATGAGGTATTAGTTGCCCCCACAATGCACGAAAAAAATAAGCCAGAGAATGAGGTGTGCACTGTGCGACTTCAAATAAGCTTTGCAACACTTGTTTTGTGCTGAGACAGGAAGCACCATGCTCCTAACACGTCCTCTCAAACCAGGGAGAAGCAGAAGCACCACTCCCAGCCATTTGGTACTCACTGCAGTTGCTTCAGCAGATGAAGGTTGGGCATCAGAAACACAAGGAGCTTCAAACTCTTTGGGAGGGTTTTGCTTTATTTTCCCCCCAGCAACATAATGGCAATGACATGACAGACAAAATAGAACACGAGACATAAGTAAAAGATAATAAGGAATATACAATGGATCTAATAAAGCAAGGGTTCTGCCCAGTGTCACCTTAGCAGAAGAAAAAGACAACAGTGCTTCTTACCATTCCATCCAGGCCAGTAGAAGGAGAGGATGTTCTTGGCCCACAGTTAACTAGGGCTGCTACAGCAGGGCCCAGATCTAGAAATAAGAGAGAAACAATACATTTTATACTGCTTTTGACAGTGCTTGTGACTTTTTACCATTGCATAGTGGCAGCCTCTGGTCGCTCCTCACCTGGAGCAGACATTCTCCCAGACAGCTCAGGATGCCTTCTTGGGACTGGAGGGCCATCAACTATAGCGGCACCTGAAGAGGATTGAATGCAAACGTTGGTAAGCAATTATTTTTGCAGCACAGTTTAGAGACAGAGGCCATACTCTCAGTTTATTTACACATACACCCACCCACAAATAAATATACCCTGGCTTGCAAAAGAAAAAGAAAAAGGTATTATATAATCAATAATTAAAACTCAGGTACTAGGTGAAAAGCAGCATTAAAAATAACATACACCCAAAAGGGAAAAAATTAATTAATTTAATTAACCAACAGACACAAAACAGAATCAAATGCTTATTTAAAGTCACCGCAATGTACACGCCACAATGATATCCATATTTAAGTAATCAAAGATAAAAGCTAAATTGCTGTAGCTTCTTCATCAGACAAAGGTTTAAAAAATACAGCCTGACTGATCATGCTATTGTTAATTGTACTGGGAAACTGATAACACAAGTTAATAAAAGTTAATAACAACACTATCTCATTGCAGCCACATCAAGACACAAGGATAGGTGTTGCAAGGTGCAGAACAGCACCAAATATCAATTTATGAAGAAACCAATAAAAGGTATCCAACAGTCTGTTCACTAAACAAAAAGGCACCATAGGTGTCAGTGGTTCCCATCCTTTGGTCCTCCAGGTGTTTTTAACTTCAGTTCCACAATTCCTACCAGCTAGTAAGATAGCTAGGATTCCTGGGAATCAAAGTCCAAAACAACTGGAGGACCAAAGGTTGGGAGCTGCCACCCTACAGCCTCCTTCCCCTCCACTTTCAAACTTGTTCTAAGGGATGAAAGACCCAGTGGAGAAGATGGAAGGGAACACAGTGAGAGCAGGAGGGAGTGTCCTGTTATGCAACGAGAAACTATACTTGAGTTGCAAGTGTTACATTACAATGGCGTGACTTCAAGAGGAAAATCAGTTTCTTACCAAGTTCACCTCTCGATCCATCCCTTGGATTGGCAGATAGGGGTCGCCCAGGGGGCTCCATCATCAGCGGGGGTGAAGGCGCTCCACCACTCACAGGGGAAGGTCCAAAAGATCCATCTCGACTTAATGGACCTGCAGTCATAGGAATAGTGCACAACCATATGTGTAGAATATTATCTCCTCTTCAAAGGCCAGCCTGGTATTTCACCTCAGGAGTCACAAGATGAGCACATTTACCTCTGCGAGGGGGCCCCTGATGATCTGGCCAGCCAGCCGTTGGCTTCACAATTACTGGTCTCTGAAGAGCAGCTATCTTTTGATTCACTTCAATCAGCCTAATTAAAAAATTAACAGTTTAGCTCAAAACTCTATAAAGATTGTTTTATACAGTATTGAAGAAATTTTCTTCATAAATAGACACACGCATAAAATATTTCTTTTATTGATAGTTAAAATTTCCCTTTTGAAAACACATGAAAAGAATATTCTTACTTTTGCCTCAGGTTGGCAGCTTCCCTTTTTTCTTCAACTAGTGCCCTCTCTGCCGAACGTGCTATGAGCTATAAGAAGAAAAACTGTACAGGTCAAGAATTGCTAGGAAAGTATACATTCAATATACTCGTAAGAGTGTCTACTACTGCTCTGCCAACATCATTCTGTCTTGCTCTAGTATATTAGAAAATCTCACACTAACTTAATACAATAATGCACAATATTCCAAAACTAGATTGTGATTAGTAAAAAACAAACTACAAACTTACCCAATTGTCATGAGCTTTCTTTTCATGGGTACCGATCTTCAAACATTGAGGAAACAAAAACAAAGGTAAATATTAGTTTCTAAACTATCTCCTATTTCACATTTACTTTTATTGGAATAATCACTTAAGATAACAGCACACCTGATTTTTATAAGACCGCTCCGTTTTTTGCAATTCTTCTTCCATTTCCTGAATTCTCTGTCTGTTGAAAAGGTTGAGAGATTAATTATGTTCACAATCCAAAAATGCAAGCTATGAATTTTTCACATGTTATAATTACTTGTAAACTTTCACTTCTTCAACAGCCAGGATTGCTTTTTCATCTGCAGCTGAAAGCTTCTGCTCCTTTTCTTGACGCTCATACTCTTCCTGTGTCAACTTCCTAGGAGAAGTATAATTAATAAAACAAAAATGCTCAATATGGAATGGTCAGTTGTCAACCACAAATCAGGCATGAATATCAACAGGGGTGGAGACAAAGGAACTTAGTAAAATATATAAGAGACTTGCCCTTCAACCTATTAATGTAAGGTACAGGTGCACAAAGTGCAGCCTACGAATGACATAGGACACCCCCCCACACACACACACACAGAAGTCTTGGGACCCCCAGAAGCCCCTCAAAGTTACCGGGGACCAATTTTCAGACAATTTAGCCCCAGACTAACCCAAATCTTTCAAAACCACAAAAAATGGAGGAAGTTGCTCTCCCTAACAGCTCAATTCTCCTAAGACTTGATTTCTCCTGTAAAAAAATCAAGTTAACAAGGCAACTGAAAATTGATGTCACAAATCTGGATACATCAAAAAGGCCATTGTGGCCCACTAGTGGCCACAAAGAAGAAAAATGGTCTCCACCCAAAGCTCAGTTCTCCACCCCTGATGTACAATGAGGGATAAATTATTTTCATCTGTACACAAAGCATATTTTTACTGTTAGAGAAGAATACAGGGTCCTAGAAAAGAGCTCATTTAAAACATAAATGAAAGGGATGGGGCAACTCAGGTCACTATCAGAAAATGTAAGCCCCCAAAACGAAACAAAAAAAATATCAAAACAGTGATTTCAATTTCAGAACTATATTACATGCTTGACATCAGATTCAAGCCAGATTTTAGCTCTTATTAGCACGTTTACTATATAAAAAATCTTGGACACAAATCTAGCGACATTTTCTCACCAACATTATAGAACAGAGGCTATTGTCTGATCTGCTCCTGCAGAATTCTGGGAAATATAGTTTAGGGAAGCTAAGTATTCCAAAGGGTTCACCCTGATCTACATTTCCCAGAATTCTGCAGGAGCAACTCCGTTCCATAACATTGGTGGGGAAACATCCTAGAAACATTTCACCACTATGTTATCTTTTTATTAATGCAATCACTGTTTCTCTGAAGTTGTAATATGTATGGTAACCATAAGAGTGCAGAAGCAGTTGAACTTCTGGAAGGTTTTCAAACAAATTCATATAATGTAAAGCAACGTGAAAACACATAGAATACACCAAAATACACCAAATACACAGAATACACCAAAACAATGATTTGCAATATAATCAAATTAAAGAACTCTCAAGACCATTTTTTAAACTGTGTTTCAAAAGTGTATCTAATTATTTTCCTGACTTGACTGAGTAGTTCTGCAGCTTTCATTGTTCTTAAGAGGATTTCAATAATGTTTGTTTTGATTTGTAATTAATATGTCTAGAAATATGGTTTAAGGAAAAGTGCAACTAGGCATATTGGGACATATTGATTTACTTGTGTCTCCTGAAACTATTCACATAAAAATCTCTCTCTTGCTTTGAATGTTAAAACCAACATTATTATAGTAGAGTCTCACTTATCCAACACTCATTTATCCAACATTCTGGATTATCCAACGCGTTTTTGTAGTCAATGTTTTCAATACATCATAAGATTTTGGTGCTAAATTCGTAAATACAGTAATTACTAAATAGCATTACTGCGTATTGAACTACTTTTTCTGTCAAATTTGTTGTATAACATGATGTTTTGGTGCTTAATTTGTAAAATCATAACCTAATTTGATGTTTAATAGGCTTTTCCTTAATGCCTCCTTATTATCCAACATATTCGCTTATCCAACATTTTGCCGGCCCGTTTATGTTGGATAAGTGAGACTCTACTGTACTACCATTATTGTGCCTATTTCAAAGGAATAGTCTGAATTGGCCAGAACATAATGTAGAAAAGAGGCTAATATGGAGAGGAGATGCAGACATACACGTAAACACAATTTCTCAAATCCTCATATTCTCACTAATCCTGTTTAGTGAAAGATTTTGTAAGTACATTTGGCTGAATATGCCTTTAAGGCTCTCTCAGTCAGGAACTTTTATAAAGCTGGGTTCAGAAGCTATAAGCACATTTAGTCACGAGAAAACAAGGAGGCAGGAAAGGCATGGCTTGGATATGTGCCTCCATCCTCTTCCGACTTTAGTTTATTTGTGTACAAGACTTAAAACTGCCCAGATCAGAGGTTGATTTCCATACAATTCTTCTAAGATATTTTTTTTCGTGTCAGGAGCAACCGGAGTTGCTTCTGGAGTGAGAGAATTGGCCATCTTCAAGGAGGTTGCCCAGGGGATACCCGGATGTTTTGATGTTTTACCATCCTTGTGGGAGGCTTCTCTCATGTCCCCGCATGGAGCTGAAGCTGATAGAGGGAGCTCATCCGCGCTCTCCCTGGGTGGGATTCAAACCTGACAGCCTTCAGGTCAGCAACCCAACCTTCAAGTCACAAGGCTTTTATCCCCTAGGCCACCGGAGGCTCCTCTAAGAGATATTAATTCAATATCTTTAGTTAAATCCCTTTTGGTTTACTCCATTTTGCTGACAATTTTAACACTTCTCCATCCCCCATCTTTGGCAGGCCAACTAGCAGTGCACGAGAACTGAGATCATGGCACTTCCTTATTTGTCTAATCCTTTTTTAGAGATTTTGGTGTTTCAGGGACTGAGAATTTTGCTTCATTTAGAGGCAGCTTTTAAGCATTTGCAGGCAAAAATTATCAATTTTCTTTTCATAGAAAAATCAAGGGATTTTGGGGGATTGCAAAAACAGGGTTGGGCAACACTTCATTTCACTGTTTTAGGCCACCTTTATGTAACACCTCAGTACTTACTTTTGAAGTGCCATCTCTTTCTGCTGATAAAGTTCATTGAGAATCTCTACTTTTTGTTGCAGGGTTTTACATTCACTTTCTAGCTGTGATTTTACAGTCTGTAAGGAACAGGATTCATGCTCCAGTTTCTTGATTTGCTCTGCAATAAAACAAATCCATATAGTTTCTCATCTGTAACAGCAGATACTTCTTACACCAATGCTGAAACGCTTCTGATATCAGCTTCAAGAAATACATCAAATACATCTAGAGCCAATTCTGTCTGCATGATTCCAATAAATATTTACAAAAAGGCTACTGTCTTCATAGCTGGCCTGGATAAAAAACATTGAAATACTTGGGGAAATACTTTTGCAGACATGCTTTCGCAACAGAAGGGAGAATGTTCAATTTTTCTGGTACTAAAAGACAGGTGAAGCAGGCCAATCCCTGGGAAGAGGTTGCAAGAGATACTGAGACATGAAACTGAGAGGGGCAAAAACACCAAAAGAAAGGTAGAGAAAGAAAAGTGTTTGTCAGAGAGAGAACTCTGAAGAAGCTTTCTACAAATTAAGGCCAGGAGATGCTGTAAGCTTCAAAGTGAAGGAGAAGGGGATTTGTTGGGATAAAGTGGCTTGATGGAAGAGAACTCAATAGAAAATGACCAAAAAAGTACCATATGAAATAACAGTGGGCCTTGGAAGATTGAAAACAACAGAACTGGAAAATTATGCAGTCTCTGTTTTTTTTGGGTCTTCTGCTCTTTTGGCAATATGAAAATGAACAGTCAAAAGATACTTTCAAAGATGATATATGGCGATCAAGCAACTAGAGGCCACAAGAGTGCTGAATCTAGTCAAGATAATGGTAGTTGAAGCTTTGACTGCAGCATTATGGACTGGCAGGGGAGAAACTGGGTTCCAAAAGCAGGGTGAAAAGGATACGCATCACATATTCATTTAAAACAACCAGGTAAATCTTTTGTCTTCAAACTTCTGGGTTATTTATCATATTTATACTGTGATTTTTCTCCTAGCATGGCATCAAAAGCAGTTTGCAATAATTTAAACCCAAAATTCAGCTAATATCTTATTCTACAAAAGTTAAAACACAAATAACAGTTCTATTTAAGCAACACAACATTAAAAGGTTTAAGACAATTAAAAACATAACTGAAAAGATAAAAGCACAGCATACTGGTGACATTGAACCCTAAAACTTCAGACAATCTCTATCAGCCCTTTCACAGGGATATTAAACAATCTGAGAGAAAGAATTAAGTGTAAAAGGTTATTGGGCCAATTGAGATAGCTCTTCTGGATGAAACTGTACACACATAATTATGCTAAAGAAGATGTATTCACCACCTCCTATCACAGCATAAGTGTTCCAACAGTTTTCCAAAAACTATAGCCTCTATGCCAGACATTCTAATGTATTCTTTTGCCACACACCTTCTAATTCATGCCTTGATGATACTTCATCATTGAGTTTGGAGCGTAAATTATCTCTTTCTTCTTCAATGATAGATAATGTTGTTTTTACCTGCAAAAGGCAACAAACTCCAAGTGAGACAAACATATAGGCCAAATTTGCCTGGAAACAGTCAACCAAAAGCCCCACCTTGCTTCCTGATGCTACAATTATCCATTTTAAGGTTGGGGAGACACTTCTTTCAGCTCACAAATAGCTTTGGGTTTTTGAATAAGTGGCCAGGAATGATCCAGAGGGGGCTGGGGAATGGAGCTGTTGAAGTCCCTGGGCCTTCCGTAACTGCCCACCCTTACATTAGATAAATTGAAGTGTTATACCCTTGAAACATCCATCATCTGCTTAATCTGGCTCTTCATCTTTTCATTCCTGGTATCTAGGAGATTGAAAGAAAATTCTCCCTTTAATATTCAAGCTATTTTTTTTTTCAAAACTGACAGATCAAGGCTTTATAGATAACTGCTTGAAATTGAGAAAATCATAACAATTTCAACAGAGTAAAAAAAGGAATTAATATTAGAAATTACTAATAAATCCATGTTTAATATAAGCTCATAACAGCAATAGAAGCTAGTTATTCATTTTATGAATTATTCACATTATGGATGTCCCCAACCACTCAAGAAATGTATCTAACATAAGGCAACATGCAGTGAATTCTGTGGCTCGGCCTGGTATCGGGAGTCTATATTCCCATTTGCACTTGAGTTTCACATTCCCATTTCCTTCCTGAGGTGTACAGGCCCTGCTCAAAGATATCAAAACCCTACATAATTTCTATCACTATTGTTCCAAGCAGACTCTTTCACTTTTTTGATTCACAAAATTGAGTGCTTAGGCAGTTATCACATTCACAAATCTGTTCTGTTGTCCAAGATCTCAATACCTGAAATCTCTCCATTGGCTAGATCATTTCCTTCATCCCTCTTGGTTTCTGACTCAGAATCTGCATCAAGCTGCTTCAGTTGCATAATGCAGTTAGTTAAAACCTAAAACAGTAGCCAAAAACAAAGTGAAATCAACAACTACTTGTTGCAGTAATTCAGTCACAAACATATATTAAAATCTTTAGAATTGAACTTACTTCAATTTCATTTTCCTTATAGGCAAGTGCTTCTTCAATGTCTTTCTGAGACTTCTGATACAACTTTATCTGTTCACCGAGCTCTGCATGCCTCTCGCTCCAGCCTTCTGCTTCTTGTAACAACTGAAAACATAAAACACAATGGTATCGCTATTACTTAGCATGACATACACTTAGATCAGAACATCAAGCTTCAACTATACTTTAATGGCTAGAGAAGTAATATACCTAAAAGAATATGACTTATTAACTTAGTCTTCTGGTCCATTCAATAATGATAGTAGTTCTCTTCCCCTCTCCCAAATCCCCCCCTTCCGCAAATCATTGCCATATTTTATTTTTAAAAATGCATCTGTCCATACATTCAAATACTGGAAGTGAGGAAAGAGAATTTATGTGCGCGTAAGGTTTAAATTGAAGTCACAATACTAAAAATATTGATTATCTTATTAACTGATAGTATTTGCATACCACTTGGAAACCGTAAAATCATATCCCTAGCCAAGGATAGGCTGTATTTAAGGCTCTATCTTCTGGATCATGTCACTGTTATATTATCATTGTTGGAAAGCCAGAGAATCACAAAACATTCCTAAATAAATATAGGCTTTTCTTCAGTAAAATCAAATTAGCAAATTTGAACCAGAATGATGATTAATATCTCTTCCCCCAAAGGTACCATGTTTTTCAGAGCAGACTGCACACAATACCTTCTGATCTGGCACTATTTTTCCATATGTAGCTGTTAGTAGGATAACCTGTTGCACATGGGAACATCAATCACACAGTCATACTATTATTCAATTTAATTCTTCAAAACAGCTGGTACTAAGTCTTTTTCAGCTGCTCAGCCTATTAGCCTTTGTTTTAGACTGGTTTTCTAATAACCAGATTCAAATAGTTGATTAATTTCATGTTAAAAGCAGAATACCTTACACAAAGATGATGTTCTAAAGCAGACCTCTTCATCCTGTGGCCCTCAAGGTGTTTTGGACTTCAGCTCCCAAAATTCCCAACCACTGAACAAGTTAGCTAGGGCTCCTGAGAGTTGGAGGCCCAAATACCTAGAGAGCCGCAGATTAAAGAGGCCTGTCATGTGTGATGCAAATAGACAAGTTCTTGCTTCCTGTAAATAAAGCTACATCTAAACTCAGGGGCACAAACCAATTACTAACTTAGCTATTAAATGATATATTTACTATTTCTCTGTTCATTTCCTTTAATTTCTGGGGCCATTTTCCCTGAACTTCATCTATGTTTTAGCGTGCTTAAGTATTCATCATAAACACTGTGCCTGGTGTTCTGTAGCTCTGCGTATTTGCTATCCAATTCTTTATACAGATTGTGCCTTCTATGTGTATTTCTAGAAAGTTATAACTTTTACCTTCAGCACGTCTAACTTGGAGACTAGTGTATTTTTAAGGCAAAAATTCATTTAAGAACAGTAAATCTTTTTGCAAACACAACACTCACCTGCTCCTTACTTTTCTTTAGCCTTACATTCTCTTCTTGTACACGACGCAGGTCAGACTTAACCTTTTCTTCACTTAATTTAGCTTCATTGAGAGCTATCTGCACCTAAAAAATGTCAATGATTTGTATCTTAAACTTTAAATCGTATTAAAATGCAACACTAGACAAAAACATACAAGTTTCCTTTTCTGTAATCTTTAGTGTTCCGATTAGGACGAAGGGCAACTTTTGCTGCATGAACTACCAAAAATAAGTGAGGACAAAAAAAAAACCCAAAACAGGAATAGACTGGAAATCCACTTCTGGTTTTAAAAAATTGTGAGGTAATAGAGAAAATGGTCTGACCTATTTAAAGAGTGAAATGTCACTCTTGAAGGCTTCCAGAAGTGGCAAATCACTTCTTCAGGCAGAAAAAATTGGGAATCCCAAGGAGGGTCAGGGGATTGTTCCAAGGCTTCCAGACATCACTTTGTTCACCTTGATTTAGACCTGGGTTTCAATTATCTTCATTGGCTCAGACATAAAAGCATTTTTGTATTCAGGACTCAGATACTTTACCTCAGAGAGTTCTACAGAATGCAATGTGATGGTTTCTTGGAGCTTCTCTAAAGATTTCTGTGCTTCTATAATCTGTGGGGGAAAAACAATAAAAAGCTGTATGCAGCTCTCAAAACATGTTTAATTTGGGTTACACTAACAGAGCCAGAGTCCTTCAGATGTTTTGTGCTACCTCAATCAGCCTCAGCCATCATAACCAATGGTTGGAGACAATGGGAGTTATAATTCATATATTTTGAAAGACACTATCCTGCTGTAATGCCACTGCTGCCAAGATGTGCATGTCATAAAGCCACTGGATGGTTAAGCTCTCTCTGAGATTAATAACAATCCACACATTTTGAACAATTTATACCAGGAAATCAAAACTGAACTATAGACTGCTAAAAATGGCGTATTTCATGAATAGTTTCCTTAGCTACTTCAAAAATGGAGGTCAGCAGAGATGTTTTAAAATGCATTAATGTTAGCACAACAGCTGCAGAACAAGATGGGAATTGTCAGATTCATCCTGCTTTAGCAGCACACTCCGAAGTCATCATAGATAAGCACGATCCAGCTCTTTTATCATTTCTCCAAAACATGAAGCTAATATCAGCCTGCTTTAAAGCACTGTGGTAATGCACAAGGTAAGTTATTTAGAGTACTCTAAATACTGAAGTACTGCGGCAGCAATTGCCCAGCTGGGACTGCCCAAATTTTAAAAAATCTTTGGGGAGACTTCATAGTTTCTTGAATCCACAAAAACCTACAACTTGCATTAGAAATTTTTTTTGATATACGGACATAATAGAAGTACTTACATAACAATTATGTAGTGGCATAAATCTCAATTAAAAATTGACAATGTGCTGATAGCAAACCATCAAATAATCTTGCACTAAGGCAAAATCTGTCACAATATGAATATTATCACTATGTTTAGGAACAGCGTATCTTCACACTCTTGCACTCTGCATAGAAAGTATTTATATGATACTTTTGCAGTAAACACTGAAAAATTACCAATATATACACAATAAATTAGCAAATCACAGAATGTATATATGCGCATAAGTCACTTGTCAACTTATGGCAACCCCATGAATTTCACAGGGTTTTCTTAAGCAAGATATGTACAGAGGTGGTTTTGCCTCTCCCTTTCTTTGAAATATAGTAATCTCCTATCCAAGTACAACCAGTAACAGTCCTACTTAGCACCCCAAATCAGAAAGGATCTGGTATCTTTATGTTATCAAGGCCCACCTAGATTTAGACCTACAAATTTACTATGAACTCTGTCACACAGCAAAGTAAAATCTGGAAAAGGTCTGCAGTTTTATTTTTAGAAGAATAAGGAAACACAAAGATAGTGTTTTCCTCTGAGAAATAAACGAGTGGCTCTTTAAATTATAAATTACTAGTAGCAAATAAAAAAAGTGCTTACTTGTTCTTGTTTTCTTGCATTGTGCTCTCTCTCCATTTCTATTGTGGTGTTTAAGTTTTTCACTCTATCATCTAGAAGATGATTTGTTTCTTGAAGCCCCTTAACTGTATCCTATGACAGGTAATAGCAAGAAGTTAATTTAAAAAATATCTTAATGTATCTGAGGGAGGGAGAATCCTTATTTCAATACCTTAAGTCCTGCAGCTTCATCTGAGAGATTTGTGTTTTGCTTCTGAGCCTCTTTCACAGATTCCTTTGCCTCCTTTATCTGGTTAAAAAGGAAACATGAAAAGAAGTAAACATATTAGGTGCTACTTATTTATTTATTTTTCAAACTTATATGCCGCCACTCCCCTAGGGCTCGGAGCGGCTTACAAGAACCGGCTAAAATCAACAATTTACAAAACATCTTTAAAACATCTTTAAAAACATCTTAAAACATCCTAAAAGCACCTTTTAAAACATCAACAACAGAACTCAAAAGCCTGTCGAAACAGATGTGTCTTACATGCCCTGCGGAAGGCCAACAAGTCTCGCAAGGCACGAACTTCAGGTAGCAAGGTGTTCCAGAGCGATGGCGCCACTACTGAAAAGGCTCTGCGTCTAGTTGCAGTTAGATGCAAAGTCTTAAAACTGGGGACTTCCAGTAGGTCTTGGTCCTCAGAACGGAGGGATCTCTGGGGTTTGTAGGGAGTGAAGCAGTCCCTCAGGTACATTGGCCCTAGACCATGTAAGGCCTTGAAGGTAAGCACCATCACTTTAAAAGTGATCCAGTGCTCAATAGGTAACCAGTGCAGCTGCCGTAAGATTGGTGTTATGTGGCATCTTATCGGGATTCCGGCAAGGAGCCGGGCAACTGCATTTTGCACCAATTTGAGCTTCCGGATCACCGACACAGGAAGGCCAATGTAAAGGGCGTTACAGTAATCCAGTCTCGAGATGACTGTAGCCTGGATCACCGTAGCCAGGTTGTCCCTAGACAGATAGGGGGCTAGCTGTCTAGCCTGCCGAAGATGAAAAAAGGCAGTTTTGGTAACGGCGGAGACCTGGGCCTCCATCGTCAATGAAGGGTCCAAGAGGACTCCCAGACTCTTTACCAGTAGAGACGGGCGTAGCACTTCGCCATCCAGGGTTGGCAACTGGATATCCCCACTGCCCGGTCGGCCCAGCCATAGGATCTCCGTCTTTGCAGGATTCACCCTCAACCTACTGGAACGCAACCATCCAATAATGGCCTCGAGGCACTGATGA
The DNA here is from genome assembly GCF_035594765.1 of Anolis carolinensis. NCBI lineage: Eukaryota > Metazoa > Chordata > Lepidosauria > Squamata > Anolidae > Anolis > Anolis carolinensis. The sequence continues at coordinate 36,938,758 of NC_085841.1, read as the reverse complement.
AAACTGTCGGGTACAGACTCCGGTCGGCCCTCCATCTTTAACACAAGCTGAGTGTCGTCAGCATATTGATAACACTCGAGCCCGAAATCTCGGACCAGCTGAGCAAGTGGTCGCATATAGATGTTAAACAACATTATAATTTAATTTTCAGTGTTGCAACTTAAAATCTCCCCCTCAAACTACTATGGGAAGGATATAGACAACATACACATTTTAGATTATGCAAGCAATGATGTCAACTGTTTAATTGCTGAAGGCAATGATATGCAAATAGTGCAATACCTTTTGTTCATATTCTGACATCTTCTCCAAGATTTCTGTCTTTTCCTTGAGAAGGGTCTTAATTTTTTCGACAAGTTGTTTTTCTGTCACTTGAAAAAATAAAAACAGTTACAAACATGAATAATTTCCTGCAGAACCTGACTACTTTAATAACTCTTATGAATTACAAGTGCAAATGAAGAATTTGTAGTGAGATTCCCCAGCAGTGACATCCACCACAAGTAAATGGATACATGGATACATTCCTAAGCCCATGTTGCCAGCTCTGGTGTGTATGTCTCAGTGACAAAGTATGCAGTACAAAAGGCACTTTGTGATCTAGAGCACAATAAGATGCTCCTCACACTGAAAGCTGATATATAAACATTTCAGTGAAAGGATACAATATTCAGGATATGCCTTGGAAAGAGTGAGCAGATAGGTAATATCCAACTCAAAGGCCTTTAAGCTTCCTCTTTCCATTGTAGCCTGGGGAATACTCTCAAAAAGCATGTGACAGAGTACAACATGATAGTCAGGCATTAGAGTCCCTTGTGTGCAGGGGGCAAAAGAGATAAGCATAGGGGGTCTCTGCATTCCAGCCCTCATCTTGCCCACAATATACACGACATTTCCAGAAGTACTAAAATGTTTTCTTATAATATCAGAACAATCTGTATCATTAAGTGCTCTAAAATATTAAGCAAGCATTTCTCTCAAACCTATTCAAAGTAAGTGGACCAAATAAGTCATACCTTGATACAATCGACTTTTAACCTAAAAACCAAACGGGAAACAATAAAAATGCAGTATTATATGAAAGTTTAGGTCAGTTTATTAATACTGTCTAAAAATGAGCAGAAAAAATTAGTCACTAAACCATTTCTTTGGCTGTGCTTTATAGACATATCAAAACATGTACTGCTTCCAATGCAGGCATCAAGTGACATTATACAAGCAAGCTTAAAGCAAATTCTAATAAAAGCTTCTTAGGTCAATGTCCTACTTCAAAAGGAGGGCAAAGGTTTATTTACTCAGCCTCTGTGGAGATAGAATTAATTCAACTACCCTTCCAAACAGAAATAAAAAATTGTGTCTGTCAAATCAATAATTCTACTACAGTTTTGCTGCCTATCATATTTATTTGTTATTAACTTCTGGTAATATCAATACAAGTGCCTTCAGTGATAAAATACATACGTGTCTTTTAGCACATCACTACATCTTTAAACCTTTTTGTTACTCATTTGCTGTATAAATAGTAGATGGGCCACTTTTGTCGTTATGTTTAAAGTGATGCCATTTTTTGTTTTCTGATAAGATAAAATATTTTCTAAACCATTATTAAAATTATCTAATAGGATCCAAAATCCATTCTGAAAGCAGTTCTAAGCAGATCTATTGAGCAATCTTACAGCATTGAAACACAAATTTAAATTTAAACAAATTTAGAAGTACATCAATTTATATTTATCTATATGCAGAAATAATACAGAATAAGGAATATAGAAAGCTACCATGTCATCATTGCTTCATACAGCACAATACAGTTGTTGATCCTGACTCTTCTACGTTTCAGGCTGAGGGACTTCCAAGAAGGTGTCAGATATCAAAGGCTGATTTGAGTCCTTCCGTATACAAATAATTTGCTTTTCCATTGAGTTATAGCTTTTACCAAAGTTTGAGAAGGACTGGCATGTTAAACAAGTAACAGAAAACTAGCTGAAGAAATAAAGTTCAGAGTATTGTTTCTGTTCTTTCAGACTAAGCAACTTAAAAGTGTGTGCTAAAATAATCCTGGTTATTACACATCAACTGGAAATATTCCAACTCTTCCAAAATAAACCAATTTGTTTATCAAATAACAAATAAGTAGGATTTGTTTAGCTTCTACAGTGCACTCAATATAATACTGCCAAATGTTATTACCAATGGTCTGCATACCCTGACATCACCTTGATTACATTTAAAATTCAAATTAGTCTAAAATCAGCCATCCCCAGATATGCTAGACCAAGGGTCTCCAAACTTTTTAAACAGGGGAACAGTTCATGGTCCCTCATACCGTTGGAGGGCCAGACTATCATTTTTTTTTTAAAAAAAACTATGAACAAATTCCCATGCACATATCTTATTTTGAAGTAAAAAAAAAAAAACGGGAACAAATACAGCCTCAATGTTAATAATAATCATAATAAAAATAATAAAGAGGGTTGGAAGAGACCCCTTGGGCCATTTAGTCCAACCCCCTTCTGCCTTTGTGCACCAAAAGCACAAACAAAGTACCCCTGAAAGATGGTCTCCCAGCCTCAATGTTGTTGTTAATAATAATAATAATAATAATAATAATAATAATAATAATAATAATAATAAATCACCCAGTCCTAAATGCTTGGGAAGTGTTAGACTTGTGATTTTGTGATACAAAATCCAGCATATATATCTCGTTTGCTGTGTTATACTATGTCCCTCTGTCAATAATAATAATAATAATAATAATAATAATAGTAAAGAGGGTTGGAAGAGACCCCTTGGGCCATTTAGTCCAACCCCTTCTGCCTTTGTGCACCAAAAATACTGCAAAGCACCCCTTAATAATTAATAATTAACTAAATAATAATTAAAATACCATTATAAACAAGCAAAGCTTTGCAAGGTGCACACCAGGCGAGGGAGGAGGTGGGAAAGGCGTGTGCCTTTCCCTCCTCCCTTGTGATGCACGCACCTTCCTCGGTGGAAGAGGAGGCAGCCGCCGCTGCGGGGGCCGGATAAATGGCTTCAATGGGCCGCATGTGGTCCCCGGGCCTTAGTTTGGGGACCCCTGTGCTAGACCATTCCTACAATCCCTGATTGCTACCCATACTGGGTGGAAATGATGGCGGTTGCATTCTAAAACATTTGAAGAAAATTATTTTGGAAGGCTAATTTAAGTCTTAATACAAAAATAATTATGTCACAGATTTTAACCCTCACTGCAATTTCTCTTTTTATTCCAGAAATGCAAACTGTTGTCAGCAAAACTGAAGGTATTCAAACCTTACTCAAGGTATTAAATGAAGATACATATTTGTAATTATAATGTGTTGTCACTGAATATCTGATCTAAGAACTACAGCCCCAAATCAAAAAAATCTGTGTCAACATGGCAGTTTTCAGAAAAATGGGACAGACGTAAACTCTACCTCGCTGCCTTTTAGGAAGTCCCGTAATTAAAACATTTGTATGAACATAGCTATGTGATTAGTCACTTATTCTATAAAGATATTAGCTGTGCCCGGCCACGCATTGCTGTGGCTTACTCTGGTGGTGTTGGTCAGTCTACATTAGGTTGTATTTATGCTGTGACCTCCACCCTTCTTTATACTCACATTAGTAGTAGTATTTGAAGTCTGTTACCTTCTTCAATTTTTGTGCTGATTGATAATTGCTTGAGATCCCTGTTGTCTTTGATTTGTTGTTAATCGTGATGTCTGACTCTGCTGAGTGCGGTTTATATTTTTATTGTGGTACAATAATCTTTTTTTTGTTTTGCCTGTGTAGGTGTTTATTATTATTGTTGCTGTAGTGGTCATGAAGGTTGGAAGGTCCGGAAGGAAGGTCCGGATTGTGGTTTTGTGGTGTGGTTGTGTTGTTACAACCGGGAGGCAAGGCTTTTGCGTTGTGTTATCAAGTTTTGTATTTCTGGGGCATTTAGTTGTGTGCCAAGTTTCGTATTTCTGGGGCGTTTAGTTGTGTTGTTATAGTCACGATGCGTTGTTGTGAGTCTTGTGGGTCCGGATTGTGGTTTTGTGGTGTGATTGTATTTCTGGGGCGTTTAGTTGTGTTGTTATAGTCATTATGCGTTGTTGTGAGTTTTGTGGGTCCGGATTGTGGTTTTGTGGTGTGGTTGTGTTGTTATAACCGGGAGGCAAGGCTTTTGCATTGTGTTGCCAAGTGTTGTATTTCTGGGACGTTTAGTTTTGTTGTTATAGTCACTGTGCAAACAACTTTATCCTTTTATATATATGACACCAACTGATCTATAAAGATGTAATTATCAATGTAAGACTAACAAGAAAAATATATCAGAATAGAAAGTATACTTACGGATAGGCAAGTTCTCCAGAAGAAAATAGCAAGTGTAGCCATTCCCACAAGGGCAGTGATAATAATGGGCTCCCAAGGAAGTCCATGAAAGTCAGGACCAGGTTGCATGTCTTCAGGTAAAGTTGACATCAGCTACAACAAAGAACACATTTTTAAAATATGGACAATTTCTCTGAAAGTTCATTCTTTGAGAGTTCAGCAAGGTCTATTCTCAACGGTGCTCTCTGTGATTGGTAGCCTTGCTCCACAAATGCAGAAGCTATAAAATACTTGTAAAAAAAGAATATTGACACAGATTTCAGCAGAATCAACAAGAGATTACTCATTCTGAAATAAAAGCTAACTTAAGAAGAACCAGCGATTTCAAGCTATTTTCATCTGATCTGAATTTTCTTAGGAAAATTGTTTTTTCCCACCATTTCTATCTACACATACATAGTTTTCTTTTTAAAATTATAACTACAAGATAAAATACAGAAAGTTAAAATTTACTGGCTTTCCTTGTTAATTTATAAATTTTAAGGTTATTTTAAAAAATTCCTCAGCTAAAACTTAAAAATGAATTATTGTTATTGTTTTGTTTGTTTGTTTAATTAATACCGCACCTTACTCCTTATGCAAGCTCCAAGGTGGCTTACAAACATCAAAAGGACATCAGTTTTAAAAAGTATTCATATAAAAGTTTTTAAAACCCCAATTAAATGACAACTCAGTTAAAAAGCATAAGATTAAAATAATAGAATATACAATTAAAACATAGTAGAAAATATAAAAATGAAATCACTGCCCCATTAAAAGCTCTTTTATAGCCATATGAACTATAAGCCAAAGGCCTGCTTGAATAAAAAGGTCTTTGTCTGCTGGCAAAAGGAAAGGACAGAGAGATCAATTGAGCCTCCTTTGAGAGGGATTCAAAAGCCTGGTAGGAACCACTGAAATGGCTCTCTTTCCCATCCTCATTAAACACGCTTGTGATAGTGTTGGGACTAAGAGAAAGTTTTTCCCGAAGGATGTAGGACGTTAGCTGCATATGGCTTTAACGGTCACTGTTGTTAAATGAAGTCAACTTCAACTTATGGCAATCCTATGAAAGGTCACCCTATTATCCACAGCCCTGCTTGGATCTTGCATACTCAGGGCAGTTGTGACTTCCTTGATTATTAATCTGTAACACAGTCTTCATCTTTTCCTACGGCCCTCTACCTTGCCAAGCTTACCAGTCTTTTCCAGTGAGCCATGTTTTCTCATAAAAGGTCGTAACTAGGACTAAAAAAATTTAAAACTGAAAATAATGTTGTTGCTAAAACCACTATCACTTAGCTGATGACTTTAAATACTTGAGAACAATAAAATTCATGAAAAAGAAGAAAGTCCTCTAACAAATGGCTATTAAAGTTACAATATACTTCACATGAGAAAAGGCTACTTTCACTCCTGTCCTCCAACAAGAAATATTTCCTTCATAAAAATAAGTTAAAAATAATAGGCACCAAAAAAATTCATCCTCCATATAAATTATTTTAACTACTTTGAACATAAGAATGACAAAACACAAAATAGATCTCTAAACTTTGAATGAAAATTAATGCTGTCTACCTATGCTCAAAAACATATAGAAAACAATCTGATATTCATATTCAACATTTTATCGTTAAAAAAATTAAATCATGCACTATTATGAAAGTAGTTGAATTCCTGACAGCTGGCTACTCTACAAAACACATAGATTACACAAGCTTGTTTCACTCCCAGCAATTACAGTACATTAACTGCAAATAGTCAACAATACAATTACCTAAACATGACAGATCGACAATGTGTTATCAATGCAAAAAGAAAAACTCTATATCTACATAACTTTTGCATTGCCAGGCAGTAATACCATATTGTTACAATTATCATATGGTTTCTTGCTTCTAGAGGAAACTTTTTGAGGAAAAAAGTGAATTGTGGCCCCAGAAAAATCACGTTGCTTGATACAAGAATCTGTTCTTTTAATATACTATATATTCTAAAAGTATCTGATCCAGTCTGATCTTATGAAGCTAAGTAGCTACAGCTGCAGTTAGTGCTTGATTAGGAGACCACCAAAAAATACCAGGTTATATTTTAGAAAAGGGGACTGGCAAAATCACCTCTATCTCCAGCTTAAGAAAACCTTATGAAGTCCTTAAGATAGCCATAAACTTACAGGTGACATGAAAGCACATGGACATGAATTCCTATTCATAAGAAACTCATTAAAATATTTGAAACAACAACCACTTAAAAACCACCTGACCTCATATGCATCTGCCACGTTCATGAACAGAAGACAAACAAGATCCACCAAATCAGACCTAGCTTTGTCGTGGCTGTGAATGTCTGCACTTCAGGCAACATATTTTTATTGGTTTGGTCATTTGTTTCTTAAAGCAGAGAAACACCCTTGCTTCACCAGCAACAGCAGATCGTATTGAATGTCTGCTAAATCTTCCTTAGGTGAATGGAGCGACATATACAGCCATGGCATGTTGTGGAATAATGCGGAGGGGGCCAAGAAATCTCTAATAACACGCTGAGGTAAAATCCGATGTCTCCTGCCACCATTTCATTTTCTAACTGACACAGCATCTACACCATAGAATTAATGCAGTTTGACTCCGCTTTAACTGCTATGGCTCAATGTTATGGAATACTGGGAGTTGTAGTTTTGGGTGAGGCAACAGCATTGTTTTGGCAGAGTCGGATAAAGATCTTGTAAAACTACAACTCTCAAGATTTGAAAGCCTTGAGCCATGGCAATTAAAGTGGAGTCAAACTTCATTAATTCTACATTTAAGTTAGAATGCATATGGATTTGGGAAACGATTTAAAACAACGAAAGGTGGGATACAACATCATTAAAATGAGGAGATAGAACACTATTGAAAGACATGAAACAAGGTACAGAGTTAAAGCCCACTGATAAAATACAGATTAAAATTCACAATTTGGTCAAATTTTGGTCGTCTGGGTGTTTTGGACTTTTGGAATTGCCAGCCAAAGTTTGCCCATGCCCGATATGTTTTTAGAGAGAGAGACACCAAGGGTGAATGGAACACTGTAGAATTAATGCAGTTTGACAGCACTTTAACTGCCTTGGCTTAGATTCAGAATTGCGTAGCACAGTGGTTCTAAACCTGTGCGCCCCCGGGTGTTTTAGCCTACAACCCCCAGAAATCCCAGCCAGTTTACCAGCTGTTAGGATTTCTGAGAGTTGAAAGCCAAAATATCTGGAGACCTACAGGTTGAGAACCACTGCCATAGCATGAAAGAAAGATTGTCCAGCCTACAAGCCATACGTGCCCTCCAAACTTTTGCCAACACTGTGAAAACATTTAGTCAACATTTAAGAATAATGCCTTCTGGTGATCCTTGAGGTGTTTCTCCATTTTTAAAAAGGGTATTATCCTCCCTGCCCCGGCACCTTTTTTAACCCCTAATAGCAACTTTGATGAAAAACTGGTATATTTATGCCAACGTGGCATAAAACGGGTTCTTTTACTGGCTGTTAGGAATGGTGGGAGTTGAAGTCCAAAACACTTGGAGGGAGGGCCCAAGGTTTTTGGTGTTTGGCCTTCTCTGCCTCGCCAAACTACAACTCTCAATTCCACAGCATGAGTTGAATGTCACTGAGGAGAACTAAAGGGGGCTATCTATTACCTGTGTGTGTGTACAGGTGGGAAGCAGGGCCTGGCTTCCTGAGGGGACAAGGCCAAGCCCACCTCCCCGCTCCCCTCCCACCCGCTCCCCTCCCTCACCTGCAGGAAGCGGCCCGTGAGGGAAGCGTAGCCCTTGGAGAGCGGCCGCAGGAGCAAAGGGGGAGCGCCTCCGGGGCCGCTGGAAGGCGTGGCGGGCTCCATGAGGGGGAAGGGGAGAGCTCTGCCCTTTGCCTCTTTCGGAGCCGCAGCTGCTGCTGTTCTCGCTCCTGCCCTTCCCCCGCCTGCCTCGAGATTCCCTCAGGGACACGTCAACTCACACTGACCCCCCTCCCTCCTCTGACCCTGTTGACGTCATCCACCCGGGCCGATAATCTTGAAGAGGCGGTTAGAGAGGAAACCGGAAGTGGAAAGCCCGGCGCCGGCTTCCGACCGGAAGGGGAAGAGTAATTCCCTCGCAGCGCTTCTGAGGCTGCAGTTTGGCTTTGCCCTGGCTCAATGCTATGGACGGATAGGAGTTTTACTTTTACAAGGCCTTGGATTGCTGTGAGTTTTCCGGGCTGCGTGGCCATGTTCCAGACGTTTCGCTCACATCTATGGCAGACATCCTCAGAGGTTGTGAGGTATATTGGAAACTAGGCAAGTGAGGTTTATATATCTGTGGAATGGGAGAAAGAACTCTTGTCTGTTGGAGGCAAGTGTGAATGTTGCAATTGGCCAGCTTGTTTAGCACTGAACAGCCTTGCAGCTTCAAAGCTGGAGCCTCCGATGGCCTAGGGGATAAGGCCTTGTGACTTGAAGGCTTGAAGGTTGCTGACCTGAAGGCTGCCAGGTTCGAATCCCACCCGGGGAGAGCGCGGATGAGCTCCCTCTATCAGCTCCAGCTCCATGCGGGGACATGAGAGAAGCCTCCCACAAGGATGGTAAAACATCAAAAAAAACATCCGGGCTTCCCCTGGGTAACGTCCTTGCAGACGGCCAATTCTCTCACTCCAGAAGCAACTCCGGTTGGAGTGGTCCAGACATAGCAGAGCACTTGATGAACCAACCTGGGCACCACATATTATTTGAGAACATAGAAATGCTGGACCACTCTTAACAACCACCATGTCAGACTACACAGAGAAGCCATTAAAATCCACAAGCATGTGGATAAATTCAACAGAAAGGAGGAAACCATGAAAATGAACAAAAGCTGGCTACAAGTATTTTAAAAAAAACTCTTAAATCGGGACAGTAAATAAAGAACAACACTCAAAAAACAAAGGAATTTCAGGCATAAAACAATCAGGGCTAGCTAACACCTCCCAACAAAAGATTCCTTCAGGCAGGAAAAAGTCAGGCTTTGAAGCTGCAAGTTCATTCAATGCTAATCAAGGTGACCAGTCACCACATTCACACTCCACCTTCGACCTTCTACAGATATATAAACCCCTCTTGCCTAGTTTCCAGCAAACCTCACAAACTGAGGATGCCTGCCACAGATGTGGGTGAAACGTAAGGAGAGAAGGCTTCTGGAACATGGCCATACAGCCCGTTAAACTCACAGCAATACAGCTCTCATGACCTCAGAGATTCAAGCCGTGGCAGTTAAAGTGGTGTCAGACAGCATTAACTCTACAGTGTACACCAGGCATGGGCAAACTTGAGCCGTCCAGGTGTTTTGGACTTCAACTCCCACAATTCCCAATAGCCGGTAGGGCCCAAGTTTGCCCATGCCTGGTGTACATTATGACTCTACATATAGTGAATCCCATTGAAATCTACTTTCCGTCCCAAGAATACTAAAGAGTCACACTAAGCCTAAGGAGGATATATTATGTCAGATGTGGATAAATGAAACCACAGATACCAGCCCTGTGGATATGGGGGCCATACAGTATCCTCCTGGACCAAGGTATTTTTAATATATAAGAATACAGGTACAGATATCTCATAGATAGTAATCTCAGGGAGTGTGATTTTTAAGACTTGTATGGAGTAATAGATTATACAAAAAAGGTGAAGAGAAGTGTTGGCCTTCCAAACTGTTTTGGGGTACAGATCCCACAATCCCATACCATTGGGACTAAGCGGTTTCTCAATACTAGCCTTGTGAACCCCACAATTGTAATGTGTTTCTCCACACTTGTGCCAATGCTTTTAAATGTTTGAATACATAAAAATAGAGATATTGGTGTCTCACAGACAATAGGGAGCAATTAAGTCCCTGAATTACGAGCATCCAACTTACAAAGAACTCATAGTTATGAACATTGTGAGACAACAAGAAGTTAGAGAAATCTACCCCTAGGAAGGGAAATTCACTCCTGAAAGAATTATCATGGGGGAAAGGTGTCTCTACTGAAGTTTTACCATCAATCATTATTTCTACAACAAACTATTTTTTTTCTAAAGTTAGTTGAAATCTTCTGAACAGAGACACAGACCGCAAAACAAACTTCACAGGGGTGTTAACCCTTCCCTCTGCTATACAAAACACACACACATATGTGTTTGGTTGGAGTTACACTTTAAAAATGTACCTGTTATGATTTAAATACAAATGCAACTTAAGAACAAACTGATAGAACCTATCTTGTTTGTAACTTGGCATCTGCCTGTATAGTTTTTAAAGACAATAATGCATCCTGCATTGGAGTTGTGGAAGAGTTGGCCTTCCTAATAAATTTTACACTGCAAATCCCACAATCCCATAACACTGATCTCCTTGGGGGTGCCGATGGCATTTGTAAGTGAAGATGCATAGAAAACCACAGCCCCCCTCTCCTACCTATTCTCTTTTAAACACAAGCTATAACAAGCTTTTCTTCCTCTTTAGCGGCAGAGAAGGTGGAGATACAGCAAGATGAGATTACTAAGCCTATAGTTGCGGGGTGGGTTGCCAGCATTCAAACTGCACACATCTGTTAAGGCCAATTCAGCCTTGTTAAATGTAAGCTATGTATATTACTTAAAGAGCCTACCAAAATCTGACTTAAGACTGCAGTTAATGTATGTGGATAACCATTTCATGATCTGCTTTGAAGTTCACAACTGTGTCATCATGCATTACTTTGTTCCCCTAGAACTTTAAAAGGTCTGGGTAAAAATTATCTGAACAAAAAGGTGAAATCTTCAAGACTTTCATGCATAGCAGTAGGTACCACTAAATTCAGCTGAACTTGCTACTGATAGTTTGGATTCCATTACAAATATGCTTGGCATGCCATTCAAGGGAGCAATTCTAGGTATGCGAACATGGGAGTGAATCCCCCCAAAATCATGTTGGGATTTCTACACAGAATTAAAACAGTTCAAAGTACCTCAATTTTAAAATCAATTATTTTTTGATTTTTAAATTAAGCATGGCTAGAAATTAATATACATATAGAACATTATATGCAAAAGTAGATAAAATACTTACAATATCTGTGAGCGGTTGTATATTTTCCTTTGCTAACTGCACTGCATCAACTAAGGAGCCATGAATATATGGAGCACCAGAATCTCTTTCAGGTGGACTGTTAACCTCCTCCATTATGTTTTCCTTCACTTCAAGCTGATCTTCTGTTAAAAACAAAGTTTCACAAATTATTTTGACAAGTTGCTTTTATTTTTGAAATGTTTTGTGCACTTAAATAATGTAGTAGTAGTGGTAGTAGTAGTAGTAACAACAACAACAACAACAACAATATCTTGCCACCATCTCCTGGAAAGGACTTAGGGTGGCTTACAAAAGCACTCCAGAGTGCAGCATATAACATAAAACATTATATAAGTATAAAAACGATAACACATACAATTTTAGCAACAACTACTACCAACAGACATAACATTGCATAAAATAAAATTGATCAATTTTAAAAACACAAAACACTTGCAGATAAAACTGGCTGCCATCAATTAATAAACTAAAGTGCCAGAGTACATAGTCAAACCTCATATGGACCTATTTCAGCCTACTTGGGGTCAAAGGCCCATTTAAAAAGCCATGTTTTATGTTTTAACATGTAACATGTTATCTGACAATATTAATAATTTTGGGGAAGTAAGAGTGCATCTACTGTGTAGAATGATTGCAGTCCGGCAACATTTTAACTGCCATGACTCACTGATATGGCGTTTTAGGATTAGTAGTTTGGTGAGGCACCAGCATTCTTGGGCAGAGAAGGTTTGAAGTCCTTGAAAAATTACAACTTCCATGATTCCATAGCATTGAGCCATGATAGTTAAAGTGGTGTCCAACTTCAGTAATTCCACAGTGTAGCTGCACCCATTATCTCCTCTGAATCCACTACCGGTAGCACTTGCCAGTGACCACCACTGATCCTAGGACCACCACTTTAACTAGAAATTGTTTAGATCTTTTTGGATTTCTTTTACCTTTTAGTATGCACTGAAACAACTTTGGCATAAGCTTGGGCCTCCGGGCATTTCAAGTCCAGAAAAATCTTGGTTTGCAAATGAAATCAGCTAGGAAATAACTTCAATTTGACATTCTGTTACAAAAAAGCTTTTCCAAAAATGGCAACATGGGGTGGAAGGGAAATGAAAAATGTGTAAGGGGGCAGTTTTTGTAACACAAAAAGGTAGAGATGCTGTGGGCCTCAGAAATAATTGGTTTTGGTTGGGATTTTGTTTGTGTGTTTGTTTATGGGTTTTTGTTTTTTGGGGGGTTTTTTTGGGGGTTTTTTGCTAATGTTGGGGTTAAGCCAGTGAAAATGGCTATTAAGTGCTTCACAATTCTCAGGAAAAATTCTTATATTCTAAATATATTTTCCAGGGGGTTTCCCAACCCAGAAGACACATTCTAAGGACATGAGGCCACTGCACAATGCTAATGGGAGCAGCTTCCACAAGTGCACTATTGGATGCTGTCCTTTGATTCCCCCCCCCCCCCCCTGTTTCATAGAAACCACTTAAAGAAGAATAAAGGTGTCAAGAAACTTACCTGCCATGAAGTCTTTCTCAGTTCCTGAACCAGCTGGTTGAAGGGGTATATCCACATTTGGCTCTTTTTTGTCATTGTCAAATAGATCTTTAATCCCTGTATCATCCAAAATTCCATTTCCTTCCAAAATGTTCCCATCCTCTTTTGGTTGATCCAGAATTTCCTTTATTGACATATGATCTGCATCAAGTGGAGGTTTTTCATCTATTCCCTCATCAGGGCTTTGTACATGTTGCCTGTCATGGTCAATTTGTCTTCCATTAGCTACAATGAACATAAGTATACATATATATTTTAGTTAGGCTGTAATCACCAGGACCCTGTCTACTTCTTGAACTAAATTATGCATCTTCAGATCCATCTTTCTGTTTACTTTCAATGACACCTAGAAAGTACCAGCACCACATTTGTGAAAAGATGTAAAAATAAGCACTGCAAAGACTTTTGTTAACTTTTTAAAATTACTTTTTTATTTTCCCTTTCTTCAGTCATGGAACTTAAGGTAACATGATCTTATATCAACTCACTTAACTGCCCAACTTAACTTCAACAAACTTACAAGTACACTCTGACTTCCAAAGTCGAAGAAATAGAGTGTACATTTTAAATTTGTACTATAAGTAGCTGATAAAGATTAGAATCCTGTGAAATCAGAATTCAGAATCCTCTGGAGAGGCTGTTCACTCCAGACTTATCACTTTGTAAGACAGCAAGGTGATGATTAGGGAACAGGGCTAGTACATTTCCCTCCTTGCATTTCTAGTAAGCCCTTATAGAAAGCATTTGAATACAGCTTTAGAAGTTCCTACTGCAGTGATAAGCTTATGCCTGGATTGCACCACTTCAGGATATGGGTAGGATGTAATTCCTTTTAAATAGGAAGCTACCGGTTGGGCAGAATATATTCTAGTCCAACCTGCTTTCTATTATTCTAGTTTCTTGTGTGGAGGGTATGTTTAATGACATATTCCATTATGCATTCAGAAACAGATCAGGTGCAGATTGACCATCTTAGAATTTAACCAGATGGCTTACTTGACAACCAGGCCTGAGAGTACAACTGAAGTATAATATGCTGGAATAACACAGTAGTCAAACGCATGCCAGGTAGCCAGCTTCTTCTACAGAAATGTCAGTCTTAAGCATACTTTCTTAGACATGCTATTGTAACCTTGATGTTTTCAAAATTGGGGTGAAAGTTGTGAGCAATTGTTTATTTAAGTATTTATATCCTGCCTTTCTCCTGAGATGTGACTCAAGGGATGATAATCTTTTCTGAAGTCAAAATATTTCACACAAAAACGTTTGCTTCAAAGTTTCCATGGATGGAGTCCATGTATTTGACAAAGTAGGCTAGAGATCATAAAAGCTTTAACTCATTTCAACTTTTTTCATCTTAGAAGTTTCATAAGATCTTTTACTGTTCTTTTTGTATGGTTAACTCTTAGAGCTGTTATCAGTTAATCATTTCATTTTGACTTGGAGCCCACCAACTATGTTAAAATGCTTCCTTGACCCATATGCCAATCTAGTAGTTGAACACTTAAAATTCCCTTTCAACTTAGTATGTGTTTAAGTGACTGGGATATATGGTTTTTCAAAAGTCTATAACCAATGCAGTATACTGCATGATCCTATATCTACTCAGCAGTTAAGTCTCTCAATCAGATTTACTTCCAGGTAAGTGTGTACAGGATTGCAACCTGAAAATCTTCTTACCTGTAGTGGATTCACTGGGATCTGTCTTAGATTCTGGAAAGGAGGCAAGTGGAGTGCTCTCACTAACTGGAGAGTATTTTTGCCTTAAAGAGTACATCAGCTCTTGAATATCATCCATTAAGGCAGCTTCCTCATCAAACAAGTCAATTTCTTTGATCACTTCTTCTTTATTTTCTGCCTCCCTTTCATCTAAAGCCTTATTCAAAACATCCAAAATGTCAGACTCAGAAGATTCGAGGATCTGGTCTAAAGCTTTGTCAGTGTTCTCATAGTTGTCACCATGTTTCTGAGTAAGTTGCAGCTCCAACTGCATGTCATGAAATAAAGATTCTATCCTGAAGACATGTTTTTCCCCAACAAACTTTTGTATACGTGCAATACGTTTTTCATCAAGGAATTCTTTCATTATAATGAGCTGCCTAATGGACTCACTGTATTTTGACTCTATGGCTTCATTTGTGTTTTCCATGTCACTTTTAGGACCATGTGAATGTTCACCTTCTGTCTCTTCCGTTGAAATCTGTAGCTCTTCAAGGCTGTTCTGTGAAAAATCTTTTGGAAGATGCTTCTTGGTTTGATTAAAGTCATCTTTGTCTTCCAATTTAGATATGTGTAAACTGATTGGCATTATTTCATCATGGTTATTCTTTATTTCATTACTCTTCTCAACCAGAGAATTTTCTACTTCAGAGAATGCTGTTTTGTCAGCTTCCTGTTGTTTTTCCTCTTCATATTCCTCATTAAAATCCCCTGTGCCAACTTCTTTCTTGGCCTGCTCAAATGTTGTACTTGCTTCTTCTCCCATTTCATCAACAGGATTAGCAGCTCTTGAAATAGCATCATCTGGCATTTGTGGCAGGGGGTCTGAGCTTTCAGCATCTAAAGTGAAACCTTGTTCATCAGTATGTCTCTCTTTTGACAACTTTGCACTAACTGCATTTTCATCTTGTAGTAACTCCTCTTCTGGTTCTTCTATGAAATCTTCTTCTTCTTCTTCTTCTAGCTCCAGAGACAGGAGTTCTTCTGTGGGAGATTTGTCTATTCCCATATCCATTCCAGGAACTTTGTCCAAGTGTTCAGCTTCATTTTTAACAATATTTTGTGGAGTAACATTAGTATGTTGTGTTGCTGTCTTGGATTCTTTCAAAACATACTCTTTCTTTGTTGACTTCTTGCTACCTGTAGGGTCATCCTCCTCTTCTTCCTCTTCGCTGTCTTCTGAATCTTGTGTTACAGTTTCTTGCTGAGACTGTCTGGTAGGCACTTCAGGATCTTTCTCTATGGACGTGTTTTCCACAGTTGAATTATTGGTTTGTTTCTTACTGCCAAATATTTGTTTTAGTTCAAAATCTTCATCTTGCTTGCTATCAGAATTTATTTCACCTTCCAAGATCTCATCATTATCTAGATCGCTTTCAGAGCCATTTCTTGATTCTTCCAATAAATCTGGTATAATGTTCAATGGCTGTTTATCCTCTTCATCCTTTTTTACGGTTTTTTCCCATAGGTTTTTGTGTTTTGTATCATTTTCCAAGCTATCATCCACATTTCTCTCTTCTTCTGTTTTCTCATCTTTCCTTACCTTATGAAGCGAAACGCCTTCTGGTTCATCTTTGATGTCATCTAGGAGTGGCTTTAATGCATTTGTTTCCACTGATGCTTTAGATTGTTGGTCATCTCCATAACTGGAAAACGCATCAAAGTTATGTGTAGAAGTGCTGTGCACTTCTTCCCCCATAATAGGTTTTTCCTCAGTTTGTGCGTGATCTTCCTCATAATCCTGAGTTGTATCCTTTTTTTCCTTAGAGTTTTCAGTATATGCATTATGTTTCTGCTTTGTAATAAGATCCTGTTCTGACATTAGGGGACCATCTTCTGATGAGAATTCTGAATTAGCTAACTCATCTTCTTCCTCCTCTTCCTCTTCCTCCTCCTCCTCCTCCTCTTCCTCCCCATTTTGTTCCTTGAAATCAACCTTATTGTTTTCAGTTTCATCTACTGTTCTTTCACCTCCACTGACAATTGCAAAAAATTTGTCCCCTAAATGTGTCAATAAACCAGAGTTGTCCTTTTTTTCATGAATTAATTTTGTGGCAGTTTTACCAGTCTTATCAAGCTCAGATGTTTCTGAGTCAGATGACATCTTTTTAGACTCTGTATCTTCCAAAGATTTGATTTCTCCTTCTGTAAAAGGCAGTAAAGGAATGACTTCTGGCTGCTGCTTTGGTTTTTCTAGCTTCTCTGTTTCATAAGAATCAGTGTCCATATCTTCCCCCAAATCAGCGTCAAGTGAGGTAACAAGAGCAGTTGCCTCATCATCAGATACAATGGCATCTGCAGTTGAGCCAAATGTTGTTTTCAGGTCCGCTGATACATCTTGACGTAAAAGTGTGTAAGCTCCATCATCTTTGCTTCCATAAACTGATTGGTTAGGTTTTCCCTGAGATATGTTAGAGTTTTTGGCACTTTCATGTTTTGGCACTTTTAATGTTTCTTGCAGAATTTCTTCAAAAGGCTGATGTGCACTTTGGTCTCCCTGAGAATTATCTGTATCACTATTTACAATGAGGTCTTCACTCTTGGAATCAAGAGTTTCCTCTACATTCTTTTTATTATCAAGTAGAACATTGTCTTTTTCACCCATTTTGGCATGGTCCTCACTCTCCTCTTCGGAGCTTACTTCAAAACCATCACTCTCCAGATCAATCCCTTCAGGTTCTTCTTCCTTTTCAGTTCCCAGCTCATTTTCATCATCATTAATAGCTAGTATATTTTCTGATAGCTTTAAAAGCTCATCCACATTATAATTATCAAAATCATCTTTGCCTCCATCAAAGCAAATGAAATCTGTTTCCTGAAAGGAGATAAAGTCAATTTCAGTAACTAAAAGAAAACGGCTTTTCCACAAAATATTGCCACATCTTAATTTTTCTTTTAATTTAGATGAAATTTGTTTTATTCTACTATTAAAATCTGTAACTAAATTATTAGTTAGAAAGTGGAAACATGAACTATCCTAGATTTTCAAAAAGTTTTAATCTGCAAATTTATGCCTCCTAATGTGAGAGCAAAGCAAACTTAGCATAATAGATATACATACATTATTCTAGTTAACGAACCAAATGTGTTCTTGGTGATTACTCCCCTTTAAGGAAAAAAATGGTAGGAAGGCAGAATAATATAAAAATAATAGAGGTAGGTTCCTACATTACAAAAAACAACACTGCAATATGTTTCAGCAATGTTTTTATTCAAAGCTATCAGCAATGGATGTGCGGAGTGAACAAGCAAGTCACCCTTATTAAGGATACTATAATATTTCAGTCCTCTTGTAGACCATTGGAAGGCTTCTTGCAAAATGCATTCAGGAATTACTTTCCCTTTTTATAACCAGCAATAACTCTCTTATGATTCCCATTTTGGTGGTAAAACTCATAGAGCTATGTGTTGTTTTGAACATGCTGGGGAGTGATGCAAGCTTACGTCATCTCCCCTTTTCTCTTTGTTTTGCTGTTCCTCTATGTCCATTAAAGGGTTCTGGAAGCAGCTGCCATTTGTTTTTCTAGCTGTAGGCAAACATACAACTACAGCAGGACAAGCTAGAATCCTGCTCTTTCACAGCTCAAACTAAATTGCATTGTTTACTGCAGATACACTGCTGCAACACTGCAAGTCTGTGTTTCCCTAGGCCTCTTTCAGTGTCCTCTTAATGCAACTGTTAAAAGCATACAGCATACAACATATCTCATGGAAATCTTTCATTTATAAGATTTGTAAGATTTTTGCCATTTCTTGTTATGTTCCTGTGACATAACTATGCACTGCAGCTGACACACTAACATGTACTGACACATAGTTTGGAAAGCTCTGGTCTAAACTGTTAGAGGCTCTACTACAGGCTCCTTTGTTTTGCTTCTATACCTGCTTTGTTAGATGCAGGATTTTTTTTTTACCTGCAACAACTCCAAAACAATTCAAGAGATACTGAGGATTGCACCTGCGGCCTTCTGCATGGAAAGCTTATTTTCTTCCACTGAGCTACAGACCTTCCACTTACTGGGAAGTTAGACTTACAATGGAACTTGCTTATGAATAAAATGTACATAGTACTGCACCCTAAGCAGTCAAATACAGCATTTAGCATATGTCTGTATAATATGACTCAGAAAGTCTTGCACTGTGGCCTGTAAGCGTTTGACAGGTCTCCTGTATTACAAGTTCTGCTCGTGCAGAACAAACAATGTTTAATGAATCACTAGTTTTCATAAATGGTTGGCAGACTACATTCAGCTTGACAGGTCACAAGATACATGAGTAAGCTTTCTCTCCTGAAGCATTGCACCAAATAGAGAAAATAATTGTTCTCAATCAATTGGTTTGAGAAATAAGACAGGTAATTTAAACAAATTTTATCTCCTTCCTTGCCAGCTTTTTTTTCAGTTCATGTATATGTCTGGTTGTTATTTTTAGACACAGAGTCATCTATAATATTTCCAAACCCTTCAAAAGAACGGTATACAGATCAAAACAAATATACAAATAACTTACATCTGTTGGCAATTCTAGCTCATCATGGGTATAAATATGCTTTATTTCAAGTAAGTCCTTTGGAAAATATCCAAATTCATTTCCAACCTGTAAGGAAGGGAAAATGGGAGAGAAAGATCAATATAAGAAAAACTTTCTGATTTTTTTAAAAAGTCAGCTATGCAATAGGGACTTTGCAGAAGCAGAGAACAGTCTCTTCCCAGAGGCTGACCCAGCAGGATCAAATCCAGAGGTATGCCTAATAGGACTAATTTCTACCACAAAGCTTTGAGGTACTCTTTCTTTTAAGGCAAAAAACTGGACTGCAACTACAGTAGAGTCTCACTTATCCAACACTCGCTTATCCAACGTTCTGGATTATCCAACGCATTTTTGTAGTCAATGTTTTCAATATATCAGGATATTTTGGTGCTAAATTCGTAAATACAGTAATTACAGCATAACATTACTGCGTAATGAACTACTTTTTCTGTCAAATTTGTTGTTAAACATGATGTTTTGGTGCTTAATTTGTAAGATCATAATCTAATTTGATGTTTAATAGGCTTTTCCTTACTCCCTCCTTATTATCCAACATATTCACTTATCCAACGTTCTGCTGGCCCGTTTATGTTGGATAAGTGAGACTCTACTGTACTTATATGACACATGGCAATTCAATTGTTGACTGTACTGCTCTTATACTTTTCCCACTGTACAATATAATTTTAAAGTTTCAGTGGCTATAATTGTACACAAAATTTCAAAATGGGGTTGTACCATGAGTTTGTATAAAGGCAGTACAATACTGAAAGATTATTTGAATACCTTTTCTATTAACTACAAATAAGTTTGCCTCCCTTTTTAAAAACAACATTTACAGATTTTTTTCCCCTACATTTTGACTGAAGTCAGTCACTTCCAGGTCAAACACCATCAGTGTATATGTGAGGCTGGTATTCTTTGCCCTAATATGCATGGCTTCACTCTGACTCACATTGGATCTCATTTACTATTTTATTCCCTCTTCTCCCAGTTCAGTGAAATTCAGATTGTTTATTTGGAGCTAAACAGCTAAGCACCTGTCCCAAAAGAGTTTTTGAGGGAATCTGATTTTTTACAGACCTCCACTGTGAGAAATAAACTTTTATCCCTACTCTGTTTCCTATCCTTTGGCCAATTTAAAGTATATGAATGGAATACCAAAACAGGGCAGCTAGGGCCCTGGTGGAATTCCAAAGACGAGGGCCCAATTCATAATATATACAGTAGAAATTCCTGCATTAGAAAACCAGCTTCATGCTGCAATGGATTACATTTAGTAGTACTGTGTTCAGGAGGCAGCAACAAAGTACGTCCCAAAGAAAAACAAAACCAAGAAGGCAAGGTGGTTGTCTGCTGAGACACTGGAAGTAGCCCAAGAAAGAAGGAAGGCGAAAGGAAACAGCGATAGGGGGAGATATGCCCAATTAAATGCACAATTCCAGAGGTTAGCCAGGAGAGACAAGGAACTATTTTTAAACAAGCAATGCATGGAAGTGGAAGAATAGGAAGGACAAGAGACCTCTTCCAGAAAATCAGAAACATCGGAGGCAAATTTCAGGCAAAAATGGGCATGATCAAAAACAAAGATGGCAAGGACCTAACAGCAGCTGAAGAGATCAAGAAAAGGTGGCAAGAATATACAGAAGATCTGTATAGGAAGGATAATAATATAGAGGATAGCTTTGACGGTGTGGTGAGTGAATTAGAACCAGACATCCTGAGGAGTGAGATTGAATGGGCCTTAATAAGCATTGCTAATAACGAGGCAGCAGGAGACAATGGGATCCCAGCTGAGTTGTTTAAAATCTTGGAAGGTGATGTTGTCAAGGTGATGCATGCCATCTGCCAGCAAATATGAAAAACACAAGAATGGCCATCAGATTGGAAAGAGTCAATTTACATCCCCATACCAAAAAAGGGAAATGCTAAAAAATGTTCAAACTTCCGTACAGTGGCACTTATTTCACATGCCAGTAAGGTAATGCTCAAGATCCTGCGAGGCAGACTCCAGCAATACAAGGAGCGAGAGCTGCCAGATGTCCAAGCTGGGTTTAGAAAAGGCAGAGGAACAAGAGACCAAATTGCCAATATCCGTTGGATAATGGAGGAAGCCAGGGAGTTTCAGAAAAACATCTACTTCTGCTTTATTGACTATTCTAAAGCCTTCGACTGTGTGGACCATAACAAACTGTGGCATGTGCTTGGTGATACCAAGTCACCTTGTCTGTCTCCTGAGAAATCTGTATAAAGACCAAGTAGCCACAGTAAGAACAGATCACGGAACAACAGACTGGTTCAAGATTGGGAAAGGAGTACGGCAGGGCTGTATACTATCGCTCTACCTATTCAACTTGTACACAGAACACATCATGCGGCGTGCAGGGCTTGACGAATCCAAGGCTGGAGTTAAAATTTCTGGAAGAAACATTAACAACCTTAGGTATGCAGATGATACCACTCTGATGGCTGAAAGTGAAGAGGAGCTGAGGAGCCTTATCATCAAGGTGAAAGAAGAAAGTGCAAAAGCCAGGCTGCAGTCAAACATCAAGAAAACCAAGATCATGGCAACCAGACTGATTGACAACTGGCAAATAGAGGGAGAAAACGTGGAGGCAGTGACAGACTTTATATTTCTATGTGCGAAGATCACTGCAGATGCAGACAGCAGCCAGGAAATCAAAAGACATTTACTTCTTGGGAGGAGAGCAATGGCCAATCTTGATAAAAGAGTGAAGAGTAGAGACATCACACTGACAACGAAGGTCTGCATAGTGAAAGCAATGGTATTCCCCATAGTAACCTATGGCTGCGAGAGCTGGACATGAGGAAGGCTGAGCGAAGGAAGACAGACACTTTTGAACTTTGGTGCTGGAGCAAAATCTTGAGAGTGCCTTGGACCGCAAGAAGATCCAACCAGTCCATCCTCCAGCCAGTGCCCGGCTGCTCACTGGAGGGAAGGATACTAGAGGCAAAGCTGAAGTATTTTGGGCACATCATGAGGAGACAGGAAAGCTTGAAGAAGATCATGATGCTGGGGAAAATGGAAGTAAAAAGGAAGAGAGGCCGATCAAGGGCGAGATGGATGGACGGTATCCTTGAAATGACTGGCTCAACCTTGAAGGAGCTGGGGGCAGCGACGGCCAACAGGGAGCTCTGGCGTGGACTGGTCCATGAGGTCACGAAGAGTCAAAAACGACTGAACGAGTAAAGAAGAAAGTGTTGTTCTAGTTGTTGTTATGTGCACAAGTCAATTCTGACTTATAACAACCCTACAAGGTCCTTATCACAATGTTTTCTGAATTGGTTCAAAGTGGAGCTATCTTTGCCTTCCTCAGAAGCTGAGAGAATGTGACTTGTCCAAGCGCCCTGGTTTCACTGTACTACACTATAAAATTAATTCAGTTTGACACAATTTTCACTGCCATGGCTCAATGCTAGGGAATCCTGGAATTTGTAGTCTGGCAAGGCACCAGCACCCTTTGCAAGAGAAAGCCAGCTCTTGTAAAACTACAACTCCAAGGATCCCACAGCATTGAGCCATTGCAATTAAAGTGGTGTCAAAATGCATTACATAATTCTACAGTTTAGATGCACCCCTAGTCCAACACTCAAATTGCTATAAAACACTGGTACTGCTAGGAAACCCTCCAGTGATTCAGAATGGCTTTGAGAATTCCTATTAACTTTGTCTAAAATGTAGCAAAACTAATGTTTTTCAGAAACACAGGTGATGTGACAGTAATGTTATAATTAAAACAAACTTTTTCAATAGCTGAGAGTTGTATAACTAGTACAGTGATTGTGGTGCTGGTATGGGAAGGAGAACTGCTATGCTTCACATGATGCTTGAGCCCCACTTATGCTATCTAATTTTAATGTGTGTTAATACCCTCTAGAAGATAATTCACACTACATCCTCACCTGCAAGTTCTTATTAATGTTGGCAGGAAGCCAATATTAATAGTGGAGAATTGTGGTAGAGATAAGATAACTTAGGCAATTAGAAACGGCCAAAACACGTCAAAAGTAAACATACTCTGTAGAGATACTACACTCAGATACTACACTCAGAATATGCTCCAGGCCTTTGCCTAGACATTCTGAGACTTCCACTGGAGAAGAACAAACATAGAATCATAGTTTCATAGAATCATAGAGTTGGAAGAGACCTCACAGACCATCCAGTTCAACCCCCTGCCAAGAAACAGGAAAATCACATTCAAAGCACCCCCGACAGATGGCCATTCCACCTCTGCTTAAAAGCCTCCAAAGAAGGAGCCTCCACCACACTCCGAGGCAGAGAGTTCCACTGCTGAACAGCTCTCACAGTGAGGAAGTTCTTCCTAATGTTCAGATGGAATCTCCTTTCTTGTAGTTTGAGGCCATTGTTCCGCATCCTAATCTCTAGGGCAGCAGAAAACAAGTGTGTTCCCTCCTCCCTATGACTTCCCCTCACATATTTATACATGGTAACATGGTAATATGGAAAAAAAATTCCTGATGTTTACAAATACTGTAAATAGATTAACCCCAGTTCCCTCCTCCCTATGACTTCCCCTCACATATTTATACATGGTAACATGGTAATATGGAAAAAAATTCCTGATGTTTACAAATACTGTAAATAGATTAACCCCAATTCCAGTATAATTACTTTATTAAAAATTACAAGCAGTTTCATGAACATTAGTGGTCTCTGTAGTTTTAAATACATTCCAAATCCCTAAGTGCTGGATTTAATTTAAAAGGTGAAAATTCATTTTTAGAGGCTAGCCCTGTGTAGGATGGAAAGACAGCAGCACATTTCTTAGATGGGAATGACTGAAACCAGAGATTTTCTGCTAGAATTGTTTGCTTTGCATAACAGCTTGAAAAAGACAATGAGTTCCTGTCCAATAGATATTGAACAAACAGATTTAATGGTAGGTGAATGTATCATTCTTCTTGTTCAATATTTACTCTTTAACAATATTGCAAATTTGTATATCCAAAGTCATGTTTGTATTCCTGATGTTAATTGACTTAGCAATTACCAAATTAAAAGCAACCATATTTATCAATCATTTCTATGTTAGAAGCTGGAAAATGAATGGGTAATAATGCTTAGTTAGTCTGATAAATCTTTCATTTGCCTCCCCATTATCCTAAAATCCTTGAGGACAGCAGTTCCTTACTTTACATCCCAATATGTCATTGGATTTCAACTCTGAGAAGCCTCGGTTAGCATGTTCCTTGTGGTGAGGGATCGTAGGAGTTGTAATCCAACATCCATTGGAAAGCTGCTCTAGGGAATACTATATAATTTCCTAAAATATTTTAGCTCAGTGAAAGGGCAGATGATTTATAATCAGAGGGCCTTGGCATCTCTAAATGAGGTGATGGGTAGACTTAATAATTGGCCCCTGATGAACCAAAGACTACTGTGCTCAGCAGATTCTAGGATCAATCAGGTTTGATTCTAACTTTTGTTTTTAAGAGACATTGCATAGCACCCTGTAGTTCTGTGTTTTCCAATACTCAATTCTTCATATTTTGTTGTCTTCAGCCCCTAAAAGTTTGTGTCAACATGACAAATTATCAGGAAATCTGGGAAACAAACATCAAATATCTGGAGGATTATGATTTGAGAACCACTGCAGTAGACAATTGTGCCATAGCAAAGCTGGGGTAGATGCTATTTGGTTATGAAGCTGTGACTTGTAGTTTCTCCTTAAAAACTGGGTGAGGTAGTGATTTCAAGCTGCTATAATTTATTAGTGTAGATATACTCTAACTGGAATGATTTGAAGTACTTCAGTTTCCAGCTTTTAAAATGCATAGTCTGGAGAAAGTATGCTTTTTCTTACCTAAAATTACAACTCATGTCCTAAACCTTAGAAAGCCGTGGCCAATCAGTGTAAACAATGTCCTGTTTTATAGATCCTTGGCTTGGTTTAATTGTAATGCTTCTTATGCTCCCAATAAGAATGTTCAAAGTGAGAAAAGCCGCAGCAGCTTTCCTATGGATTACATTTAATGACTAGCATTATAATTAACAAAGACACTGTGAGAAAGCTTCTGTCAGGGGCACATTTCTAAATTAGTTATTTTATAGATACTCTTATGTCTGTGTTAGTACAGTCATTTCTATTGGGGCTTTTCTTTGTTCTATGTCCCTGCATATGCACATAAAACCACTGGAAATATCTTGTTTGCAACTGAAACACTATTTCTACAGATTTTCTATATTAAGTGAAGCATTTCATACTTAGCCCATTTTTACTGTTCAACATCTCTATTGACAACCTGAAATAAAATGTAAAAATATGTACTGCCACGTCTGCCCTATAATTTGAAGATGATGGAAGGCTGATTTTATTGAGCTGGCTCTTTCTATCACAATAGTTATGTGTTGAAATACACTGTAAATCTTAGTTTTAGCTAGGAATCACTGCAACCTAAGTACAGTATGCTGTTCACTTCTGCAGGGATCAGGGGTGCAAGACCCCTGTGAAAGTGGGCATCAACACAAATTAAAAAACACTCTTTTTAGATGAGAGAACACTTCCCTAGGAATCTTCCCTAGGTGAAATCTTTTGAACAGGGACACAGACAGCAAAACAAACACCACAGCAGAATCAGCTCTTCCCTATGCTATCCAAAGTGCTCCCCCCCACCCCATATACAGTAGAGTCTCACTTATCCAACGTAAACGGGCCGGCAGAATGTTGGATAAGCAAATATGTTGGATAATAAGGAGACATTAAGAAAAATTAGGTTATGATTTTACAAATTAAGCACCAAAACATCATGTTATACAACAAATTTGACAGAAAAAATAGTTCAATACGCAGTAATGCTATGTAGTAATTACTGTATTTACGAATTTAGCACCAAAATATCATGATGTATTGAAAACATTGACTACAAAAATGTGTTGGATAATCCAGAACATTGGATAAGCGAGTGTTGGATAAGTGAGACTCTACTGTGTATATATATTTATTCAGGAACAAACCTACAGAACCTATCTTGTTTGTAACTTGGGGACTGTCTGTACTCTGTTCAGAAATCTGCAGCTGCACACCTTTGTGTACAGATCAAGGGAGCAAATAAAGCCTGGATTAAGAATGCCAACTGCCTAATTAATAGAGCTTGAAGATGAGCATCATCTAGTACAGAATATCACATTTGTATGCTAAGAAGCAGCAAATCAAACCTGGACAAAGACATCCCAAAGATCTCCCATGTTTTTGCATGGGAGATAATCTTTTCTGATCTTAAACAACAATCTACTTTTCACCTTTTTAAAACAAACCTTTACATCAAACTACTAGAAATTGAACTAAAACTGAGATCCAATGCATCACATTATGAGGTCCAAGCAATATTTCTCAAACTATATGGTGTGGTAGATTAGCATTTTCCTCCAGGGACTGGTACCATATTTTGCCATATTTATTGTTGCTGTTTTTATGTAGTTTCCAGGAAACTTGCCACAGAAAGGTTGCTGACAGCTGATTGACTGACAGCAGTATCCTGTTTATTAATTTGAGTAACACTAGCAGACTCTCTAAAATCAACACAGAGAGTACAGTGTTCCTTGGAGAAAACAAAGATTAGAGCATTGTTTGATATATTTGTTTTAAATTACAAGAGACATTTATAGTCCAGACAAACAATGGCAAGAGCCATGCTTATTTACATTGTTTGTACTATGAGTGTCACAGGGACAAGGCATTCTTTTGTACTTTCTCTAAATATTTTGATAATATGGTATCACTGCTGGGTGTACATTACAAAGTCATTAAGATTGCAGAATACTCATTTTGAACTTTCTATCAATTATCCCAAACTTGTTATTGTCTGGGCACAAAATGATTTGCCTGTTGTGGACATTAACCATTTAACCTCTTGTTTAAAAACTTGAGTGTTTAATTATTTGGCCCCATGTTTAATAATTCTTCATGTTTTGTGTTTATGAAGAACTTACAACCCTGGAAACCGATGCCTCCTAATTATCCAGGTTATTTTTGTGGCACAGTAGGTGTCAGTAGGGAATTATTAGCAAGCAGACAATCATTCCTTTCTGCCACTCTCATTGCCAGCAGAGTGCTTCCAATTTCATCTATGCAACTTTAATTGGACTCTGTTGCAGCAGACAAGCTGTTGTGTCATAACCTCACTCACATATTCTAATAAATGCAGCTCCTCCTGGCAGCGGATGGTGTTAGATTGACTCACACCAGAAAAATATTCCTTTGCAAGGCAAAAAGATCTGCTCAGCAGAAAGACCTGACAACCGGAAGCCCATCATTAAGTGTTTGTTACCATGTAATCTACCAGTGAGAAACTGCAGACGTCTGATATCCCTCTTGATATCTTGTTACAGAAAGAAAGGAACATTTGGTATAAGATGTTACTGCAAACTGAAAGTAGCTTTTCCTTGACTAAGATCCCAGTCCAGAGAAAGTGAATTCCACTGATTTGGCAGATATTTATAATAGTTGCAACTCACTAGTCCCATTAATTTCTATGTAATTCAGTAGTTCGTACCAAGATCTGAGCTATGTTGCCAACACTTTACAGAGCACAATTTAGTGGATGAAATGCACTACACTCATATTCTTTAGTGTGCCACAAAATAATATTTTTGTTATGTGCTCATTGACTCTGCTACATACTTTTCTATGAATATTATCACACTGGTATTAGTGAGGTATAGTGGTCTGAGCGTTGGACTATGAGTCTGGAGACCAGGGTTAAAATCCCTGCTCAGCTATAAAACCCACTGGGTGGCCTTAGACAAATCACACTCTTTCAGCCTCAGAGAAAGATAGGGGTAAACCTCTTCTGAACAAATCTTGCCAAGAAAACCCTGTGATAGAGTTACCTTAGGGTCACCAGAGTTGGATGTGACTCGAAGGCAACAACATTAGCTCTGCAGTCTGCTGATTTTCCCTCCTTAATGGAGCTCCATGCATAACTCAAATATACACTGACTGGACACATGCAGGAACCATGCCTTAAGTGAAAGTCTATTTACATTGTATTAGGTATCAGCACACCCTTCTATGGGCCATGCTACATGCGCACACATTTACATATTTTTCACTCAAAATTCCTTTTTAAAAAGAGTTGTTTTTGTTCCAGACTCATAGACTAATGCTCAAACCACTACACAATACTGGCTAGTACCGGTCTGATAAAACCCATGGAAAAGTGTACAGTAGAGTCAAAAACAAAATTCCTTATCTTTTCCACCATAAGGCACAAGAAGGGTTTTTTGCTTAGACTAAAAAGAGGCAGCATGTTGTACTGGTTTAAGGGTTGAACTATGACTTTCGAGATCAGAGTCATAGTCCTTGCATGGTCATGGAGACCTACTTGAATGGAAGGGACCATAAGCCAGAAAGTAGTAAACTATTGCCTATATAGCTTTGTTTCTGCATATATCATATAGCCTTTATATGGACAATATAAGCACTTTTGCATGAACCAAAGTAGTATGTGCAACACAGGGCCTATACCCCTCCCCTCCTGTGTGAGCTGGTGCCTTCCTTTAGGAAGTTCGAAAGGAGAGAAGAAAGCTCAGAGTAAACAAGTTAGGTCATTGGTATCACTTATGCCAAGTAGGTGTGGAAGGTGAGGAAGACCCTCAGCCATTGGTCAAGCTTAGATAAGCCGACATATATATCCTTTGTTTGTGACGCCACGCTTTGCAACGGCCATTTTTCATGATACAACCCTTTAGGGTATGTATGGCTGTTCGCCTTCTCATAGCTATTTGAAAATAAACTTTGCTTTTTGCATCTCTCACGAGACTGAGTTTCTCTGCCTGATTTCCCTCCTGAGCCCTTTGAAGGTAATTGTCTTACAGAATGATTTTGGACAAGCCACACCCTCTCATCCTCAGAGAAATACAACGCTGTCCCCACTGAACAAATCTTGCCAAGAAAACCCTGTAATAGGTTCATTCTAGGGTCACCATAAATTAGAAACAACTTGAAGGAACACAACAATAATGATAAGAAAGGTACATTTTAAACTATATCTTCATCTCATTCTGTTCATAGACTCAGAAGGTGATTTTTTTATTATAAAAAGAAATCTTATGGGTAATATATAGCCAAGCTCTCAAAAGAAATGCCAAGAACATTTTTAAATCTGGAAGTCTGGTTAATTTTGAGGGCAACACAGACACGGCACTTATGAATAGAAATATTTACTATATTCCTTTGGGTAATTAAACTTAATTAGGTGTGATCTTCTGATGATAGCAGAAACTATAACCATCAGTTGCTATATCTATCCCCTTAAAGAGGAAAGCTGTATACAAGCCTTCTGCATGATATAACTTCATTTTCAGTATATGGTAAGAGTCTATTCATGTAATCGTTTAATTCATTTACATGCCTCTTTTCCTCTAAAATGGAACCTGGAGGCTCAAAAGCGAATCTAGAAGCAGTATTTTCTAACAGTATAAAACATATGGTATACTGTTAGAGCAACTGGGCTAACAGCTTTTTATTAAAAGTTGCTAGGCTGATGTTTTCAGACAGAGGGCTGAATGACAGAAAATGTTCTCCTGAAAGAGGAAACGACCCACAGGAAAATGATCTAGGGTTATTATCTACATGAAGGCAGGAGGGGCAAGCAGCTATGAAATTTATAAAAAGAAAGGAGCAGGGGCTATTTCTGGACAAATAATGTATCCACTGAATCAGCCAAGCTATGAACAGTCTTTTGCACATGCAGATATGAATTTGCTCCTCCGTTTCATGAAACAATAATCCAAAATGAAGAACATTTAATGATACAATCTTACCAAACTGCAATAGAATACCCTAAAAACCACTGTTGGTGAATGCAGATAAAGAGATTAAGAAATATTTATTAAAATGTTAATAAAAGACAGAGGTTAGTTTCTCCAGCGTGTGTAAAATCAAAGTATATAAAAACTCACACTTCCAGCCCACAGCTCATTTGTTCTTCCGGTTAATTTATAATACACATATATCGATTCACCTTCTTTAAAATCTAAAAACCGGCAATCTGGAGCTGTAAAGTCTTTTACTGCCTTCCCTCGACACATTAGCACTGTGGAAAGAAAGCAAGAAAAAAAAACATGAATAAAAGAACATCATCTGAATGGCAATTCTGGCAATATACACACAGTCCAGGAATATGAAATTATAACCGGTATGTAGGCAGTGTGAAAATAATTGTATGCCTAATTTATCAAGGCAGTGAAACGGCATAAGGAAGTCAGAATCAACATTTGATTTCAGCTGATGGTGAAACTCCAACTTCACTTCATGGCTATGGAATATATTCTAATACCCCAAGGCTACATAATTCAAAATGTCAAAGTTAAGGGGACAGGATTGAAAACAATATTCCTGAGCACAATCAGGCTGAATTTTTCCAAAGTCAAACTGTTTCTAAATTAAATTGTCTTTAGAACTGAGATGCCAGAAAATGAGCTCATGTTTTCCAGTGTTTTCCTCCACTGATATTAACTACTTTTTGGATAATCATATTTGAGTTTTGGGAATCAAATGATAATTGCTCAGCTTGCTTATTTCTGATCTGGATTTGCCTTTTTAAGGAAATGTTAACAGAATATCTTTATTTTAAATCTGTTAGCTATTTTTGATATTTTTTAAAGAAAGGCAGAATAAATATATTTTAATAAATAAAACTGACATAAATGTAGGTCAATGAGCCCCCAATAATATTTTAGATCAAACTAAGGCTATTATCCAAAAGCATATATAGATAGGATATAAACAGGTACATCTCAAATACAATTTACCTAACTAAATGTTGGCCCTTCACGTTTGCAGATTTGACTTTTGTGGATTTGATTCTTTGCATATTTTTCATGCTGAAGGACCAAGAGATTGCTAGAGGGATGTCCTTGCAGGTAATTAAAAAAAAAAACTTTTGCAGTTTTTCACTTTTGTGGGATCTTGCGCCCCTAACCCCAGAAAACATGGAGGACTGACTGTATATCAAAGCCTTGTTTATAGTTAAAACAATTTCAAACATGACACTTATATTCATGTATATGAGAATTAAGTCCAAGTAAGGTTTTACTTCCATGTATGTGTGGTTAGGATCACAATCTAAGGCTCTAATTCCATACTGACATAACTGCAGTCCTATACACATTTATTACAAAACCACAATTTTTTTGAAAGCCAGCATGGTTCAGTAGTTTGAGTGTTGAACGATGACTCTGTTGACCAGGGCTCAAATCCCTGCTCAGCCATGAAACCCATTGGGTGACCTTGTAAAAGTCGCACTCTCCCAGCCTCAGAGAGAGACAAAGACAAGTCCTGCTCTGAACGAATTGCCTAGAAAAGCCAGGGTTGCCATATCGGAAATAATTTGCAAGCACATACAACACGAACAAAATATTTCAAACCAGAACCTTAAGAGTGGGCTGCTAGTGACATAAAGTGAACATACTGAATCTTAATCTATAAATCTGAAATTTTCGAGACCTTTCCCTGTTAAATCTGAAACAAGCAGATGCAGCTAGAGGGATAGTCAAGAGAGCCACCCACTTATCTTTCTGTTTCCGCCACAAGAACAATTTTGGTATATTGAGATAATTTAGTATCAGAAAGAGAAAGTGGGAAAGGAGAAAGGTCAAACATTTACTGTTCATTAAAACCAGTTTCTAAATTCTAGAATCTAACACAGAGCTTTTTGAACAGTGCGTTGCACGAACATAACAAGAAATATTGGAAATATATAATTATCATATTTTTAAAAAATATAAATGAAAGGTTTTCACAAGATATGTTGTGCCCTCATATATTTTGTTATTACAATTCACTTATGTGTTCGTATGTCTTATAAGGGATTGATTTCACCTCCCCTTGTTTGCTAATAAAACTGAAGTATTGTGTTGCAAAATGATGTGTGTCCTACAAGTGTGTCACTGACGTGAAATGTTTGGAAAGTTCTGATCCAGCAGTTGCAATTTGTCAACAGGCAGAGACATTGGGTAGCAAATGCTTGATGCTTTTTTGTCAGGAGCTATTTGAGAAACTGTAAATCGCTTCTGGTGTGAGATAATTGGCTGACTGCAAGGATGTTGCCCAGGGGACACCCGGATGTTTGATATTTTACCATCCTTGTGGGAGGCTTCTCTCATGTCTCTGCATGGGGAGCTGGAGCTGACAGAGGGAGCTTACCTGCTCTCCCTGGATTCAAACCGCCAACGTTTTGGTCAACAGTCCAGCCGGCACAAGGGTTTAACCCACTGTGCCACTGGGGACTCCTTGATGCTTGTTGCAGACAACATCCTATCAAGAACAATGCTAGTTCAAGCATTAACACCATTATCTGGTGCTTTGCACCAGACTTTATCCAGGGGATGACAAAATACAAAAGCACTCCATGTTACCACTTTGGAGCATTAGTATTTTAGGGTTCTGACTCAAGTAATGAGAAAGCCAGTGTGGTGTAGTAGTTTGAGTGTTGGATTAAGACACCGGGAAACAGGGGTTCGAATCCCTACTTAGCCATGAAAACCTACTTGTGCAAGTCACATGCTTTCATTCTCAGAGGAGGAAAAGGCAACCATTCCCTAAACAAATCCTGCCAAAAAAACCCCCCATGGCCTTAAGGTCACTATAAGTCAGAAATTAAGGCACACAAAACAATCTATAAAGCAGTGAGTAAGATAAGAGATGCATGTCATCATCCTTGGTAACACACCATAGTGTCTACAAGTGTATGGTGCAGCTGCCTGGAGTGATACATATCCAGGAGAATCCCTGACCTTCCAGTCCACATGAACAATATCCCAAAAAAAGAGAGGAGGATCCTGTTAAAGATACAACAATTTCCGCCACTAACTGGAGAAGGGAATAACGATATGTTTGCATGTATACCAGGAATAGATTGAGAACATCATCAAAGGTGCTTTAAAAAGCAAGAGGACAGTTCCTTGCCACTCAGAGCTTACAAACAGGCATGCAACGAGACAAGACAGTGCAGGAAAACAGTGACAACAGTCCAGGGAAACAGTGACAACATTTCTTAGATTTAATCCCCATCTCAAGAGAAAAGGTCTTCGTATTTCATCTTTTTTTTTTTAACTACCAAAATTTGAGTCCATCTAGCTGCATGACACTTCCTCAGTAGCAGAAACTATGGAATGACAGTAGGCCCTCCATATTCGTAGATTCTGCACCCATAGATTCGGTTTAAAAAATAAATAAATCCAGAAGTAAGCCTTAATATTGCCATTTTACCATGCTGTTGTATATAATGGAAGTTCAGCATCCATAGATTTTGGTATCCGAGGGTGGAGGGTGGGGTTAATTGTGGAACAGGCTCCGGGCTGTGGCGCAGGCTGGAGAGCAAGCCAGCTGCAACCAGCTGCAATGAATCACTCTGACCAGGAGGTCATGAGTTCGAGGCCCGCTCGGAGCCTATGTTTGTCTTGTCTTTGTTCTATGTTAAAAGGCATTGAATGTTTGCCTATATGTGTAATGTGATCCGCCCTGAGTCCCCTTCAGGGTGAGAAGGGCGGAACATAAATGCTGTAAATAAATAAATAATAAATAAACTGAACAAGAGTGGATACGAAAGACATAGTACAATAGAGTCTCATTTATCCAATATAAACAGGCCGGCAGAACGTTGGATAAGCAAAAATGTTGGATAATAAGGAGGGATTAAGGAAAAGCCTATTAAACGTCAAATTGTGTTATGATTTTACAAATTAAGCATGTTTTACAACAAATTGACAAAAAAAAAAGCGGTTCAATACATGGTAACGTTATGTAGTAATGACTGTATTTACCAATTTAGCACCAAAACATTGCAATGTACTGAAAACACTGACTGTAAAAACATTGGCTACTAACAATAAAATAATCTTGCAGTAACAACATTGCCGGAAGTTAAATCGGTAAAAAGTTCAGTCCTTGCTGCCTAAAGAAATAGCTGTGGATCCAGGCGGGAGGCAGACTGCGGTGGATAATCCAGAATGTTGGATAAGCAAGACTCTACTGTATATTGCAGGCATGGGGGAACTTGGGCCCTCCAGATGTTTTGGACTTCAACTCCCGCCATTCCTAACAGCCTCAGGCCCCTTCCTTTCCCCCCTCAGCCGCTTAAGCGGGGCCTGAGGCTGTTAGGAATGGCGGGAGTTGAAGTCCAAAACATCTGGAGGGCCCAAGTTCCCCCATGCCTGGTGTTGCTGCACCCAAGTCCTCTTTCTCCCCGTCTCTGAGGGCTGAGGAGGAAGAAGATCAAGGAGGGCAATGAGTGGGGAGGAGAAGGCATCTTCATGCTCTGCGTGGCCTTGGGGATGCCAACAAGTCCTGCCCGGCCCCACTCTCTCTGTCCGAGTGACAGGCAGGAAGTGCCAGGCTCCGCACCGCACTTACTGCTGCACTCGGGGTCGGCGCATCGCTTGTACTCGGCAAAGCGTCTGTCCGTCGTCTCCCGGGCCTGGGCGGCGGGCGGCTGGGCGAGCAGGAGCCAGGCGAGGAGCGCCAAGGGGAGAGCCATGTTGAGTGGCGAGGAGGAGGGAGGCGAAACCAAACCGGGGAAGCGGGGGGGGGGGGGGAGCAGACACGTCAGCAGAAAGCCGGGCTGGAGAAGGATGTGGAAGGGAGGAGGAGGAGGAGGAGGAGACTCAGTTGGAGTCCCGAAGGAGGGCAGGAGGGAAGCACACCCCGCCCTGTTCTCTGGATAGCAACCCAGAAGGATGCCCTCCCCATCCATCGCTTGACAAGATGCGCCTTCATCCAAAGAGAATGACTCCGCTTGACCTCCCCTGGGTCGGGGCTCTCCAATCTTAGGAGCTGCAGTTCTCTTCTTTGGCAGAGAAGGCTAAAACTCAGAAAACTGAGGAATTCCAGGCATGAATCAATCAGGGCCAGCTAACACCTCCCTACAAAGGAGATACCCCCAGGCAGTAAGCAGCCAGACCTTGAAGCCAAAAGGCTATTCAATGCTAATTTTTGTGCGTTTGTTTGTTTGGAGTCCTCATGGACAACAAGTTAAACATGAGCCAGCAATGTGATGCGGCTGCTAAGAAAGCCAACGGGATTTTGGCCTGCCTCAATAGGAGTATAGTGTCTAGATCAGGGGTCCTCAAACTTTTTAAGCCGAGGGCCGGTCCACAATCCTTCAGATTGTTGAGGGGCCGGATTATCATTTGAAAAAAAAAATACAAATAAATTCCAATGCACACTGCACATGTCTTATTTGTAGTGCAAAAACAACAACAAGAAGAAGAACAACAATGAAAGAACAATACAATATTTAAAAATAAAAACAATTTTAACCAACATACATTTATCAGGATTTCAATGGGAAGTGTGGTCCTGCTTCTGGCTAATGAGATAGTCAAGTTAATTAAGATTGTTGTTGTTGATGTTGTTGTTGTTGTTGTTGTTGTGTGCCTTCAAGTCATTTCAGATTTTGGGTGAGCCTAAGTCTAAAATTTATTTATTTATTATTTATTTATTTACTGCATTTCTTTACTACATTTGTATCACACCCTTCTCACCCCAAAGGGGACTCAGAGTGGCTTACAAATTATATGTACATACAATATATTATATTATTAGCATAGCACAATATTAGCATTATATATTACTATATTGAACTATACCACTATATTGTAATATTATTAGTAATATTATATGTAATATAGAATATATAATTAATATTATTATATGGTATTATTATTAGTGTTATATTGTATTTCATTATAATATTATTATCAATATTATATGTATATACAATATATAATATTATAAAACTGAGGGCGGGGGCCAGATAAATGACCTCGGAGGGCCGCATCCGGCCCCTGGGCCTTAGTTTGGGGACCCCTGGTCTAGATCCAGGGAAGTCATACTCCCCCTCTATTCTGCCTTGGTCAGACCACACCTGGAATACTGTGTCCAATTCTGGGCACCGCAGTTGAAGGGAGATGTTGACAAGCTGGAATGTGTCCAGAGGAGGGCAACTAAAATGATCAAAGGTCTGGAGAACAAGCCCTACCAGGAGCGGCTTAAGGAACTGGGCATGTTTAGCCTGCAGAAGAGAAGGCTGAGAGGAGACATGATAGCCATGTACAAATATGTGAGGGGAAGTCATAGGGAGGAGGGAGCAAGCTTGTTTTCTGCTGCCCTGCAGACTAGGACACGGAACAATGGCTTCAAACTACGGGAAAGGAGATTCCACCTGAACATCAGAAAGAACTTCCTAACTCTGAGACCTGTTCGGCAGTGGAACTCTCTCCCCCAGACTGTGGTGGAGGCTCCTTCTTTGGAGGCTTTTAAACAGAGGCTGGATGGCCATCTGTCGGGGGTGCTTTGAATGCGATTTCCTGCTTCTTGGTAGGGGGTTGGACTGGATGGCCTATGAGGTCTCTTCTTTTCTATGGCAGGAGCGACTTGAGAAACTGCAATGATATGTTCACTCTTTATAAAGGGAAACTTATCAGATACAGTAGGAGCCCCTGTGGCGAAGTGTGTTAAAGCACTGAGCTGCTGAACTTGCAGACCAAAAGGTCCCAGGTTCAAATCCTGGGAGTGGAGTGAGCGCCCGCTGTTTCACCAGCTTCTGCCAACCTAGCAGTTCAAAAACATGCCAATGTGAGTAGATCAATAGGTACCGCTCCGGCGGGAAGGTAACGGCGCTCCATGCAGTCATGCCGGCCACATGGCCTTGGAGGTGTCTACGGACAACGCCGGCTCTTCGGCTTAGAAATGGAGATGAGCACCAACCCCCAGAGTCAGACATGAATGGACTTAATGTCAGGGGAAACCTTTACCTTTACCTATCAGATACAGTAGAGTCTCACTTATCCAAGCTAAATGGTCCGGCAGAACCTTGGATAAGCGAATATCTTGGATAATAAGGAGGAATTAAGGAAAAGCCTATTAAACATCAAATAAGGTTATGATTTTACAAATTAAGCACAAAATTATCATGTTACACAACAAATTTGACAGAAAAAGTAGTTCAATACGCAGTAATGTTATGTTGTAATTACTGTATTTACGAATTTAGCACCAAAATATCACAATATATTGAAAACATTGACTACAAAAATGCATTGGATAATCCAGAACCTTGGATAAGCGAGTCTTGGATAAGTGAGACTCTACTGTACTATCAGACAGGAGTCCCCAAAGTAAGGCCCGTGGGCCGGATGCGGCCTCCAAGATCATTTACTTGGCCCCTGCCCTAAACTTTAGACTTAGAGTTGACCTAAGTCTGAAACAACTTGAAGGCTCACAACAAAAACAATCTTAATTTTGGGCTATTTCATCATAATCCGGCTCCCCAACAGTGTGAGGGACTGTGAACCGACCCTCCACTTAAAAAGTTTGAGAACCCCTGATATTTTATTTACCAAAGACTTTATTTGAATTTTAAATCTGAATATTTTAATATTTGTCATATGTAGTACTTATTTTGCAGAGCAAATAAAAGTAAACGTTTCACTACTTTTTTTTATAATGCAATAAATATTATTGAAGCCTACATTGAGTGCTATATAGAATTCTGCTATTGACACTGTATACGAAGCCATACCTATTTGACACACAACAACCAAGTCACATAGAAACATTTTAATGGTTATAGGATAGCTCACTTTTCAGAGACTGGTGCATCTATATTGTAGAATTGATGCAATTTGAAACCACTTTCCTACCATGGCTCAATGCGATAGAATAGTTATAATCTTTAGCCTCCTGTGCCAAAGAATGCAAGTGTCTCAAACTACAAAATCCGGGATTCCATAGTACTGAGCCATGTCAGCTAAAGTGGTGTCAAACTGCACTAACTCTATAACTAGTATTGTTATTGTTTTATAAATGTTTATGTATTTTACTGTATCTTGTGTATTCTGCAGCACTTGAAGCTGCTCCAAGTCCCTTTTGGGAGATGATGGCAGGATATAAATAAAGTTATTATTTTATTATTAAATTACTTCAGGTGTGAGAGAATTGGCAGTCTGCAAGGATGTTGCCCAGGGGACACCCGGATATTTGGTGTTTTAGCATCCTGTGGGAGGCTTCTCTCATGTCCCCGCATGGGGAGCTAGAGCTGACAGACAAGAGGTCACCCTGCTCTCCGAGGATTCGAACCGCTGACCTTCTGGTCAGCAATTCTGCCTGCACAAGGATTTAACCCATTGCGCCACTAGGGTCTCCTTCAATGCTAATCAAGGTGGCCAATTGAAACATTCACACATGCCTCAAGCAGACAAGAATTCTTTCTCCCACCCTGGACCTTCCACAGATATAGAAACTCCACTTGACTAGTTTCCAACAGAACTCACAACCTCTGAGGATGCCTGCCATAGGTACGGGTGAAATATCAGGAAAGAATGCTTCTGGAACAAGGCCATACAGCCCGGAAAACTCACAGCAACCCAAGGCTAAAACCAATACAGTAGAGTCTTACTTATCCAACATAAATGAGCCAGCAGAATGTTGGATAAGTGAAAATATTGGGTAATAAGGAGGGATAAAGGAAAAGCCTATTAAACATCAAATAATGTTACGATTTTACAAATTAAGCACCAAACAGCACTAAAATTTACAACAAATTGACAGAAAAAGCAGCACAATACACTATAATGTTGTGTAGTAATTACTGTATTTACGAACTTAGCACCAAAGCATTGCAATGTATTGAAAACATTGACTACAAAAACATTGACATTGACTACAAATAAAGATAGAATTGCATAAAATGAACTTACAGTGACAACATTGTAAAAAGTTCAGTCCTGTGAAGATTTTTAAAAATCTGTGATCCTTGCCTGCTTAGAGAAACAGCTGTGGATCCGGGCAGAAGGCAGACTGCGTTGGATAATACAGAACGTTGGATAAGCGAAGGTTGGATAAGCGAGACTCTACTGTATTGTGAAACCACAATTCCATAACTTTGAGCCATGGTGGTTCAAGTGGTGTCAAATTACAGGGATGCTACAGTGTAGCTCTGCCCTCTAAGGCCCCAGCTACACAGCCATATAACCCAGAATATCAAGACAGATATTCCACAATACCTGCTTTGAATTGGGTTATCTTAGTCCACACTGCCATATCACCCAGTTCAAAGCAGATAATGTGGGATTTCATATAACTGTGTGGAAGGGGCCTTAGGCACCAACTTCATGCTCACCCTTCTACCGCTACTGAATTTCTGAGGGTGCATCTACCTTTGGGTTCAGTCACTTAACCAATTACAGATCCACCTAATAGTAGTATTGCCTGAAAATTCACTGCTGAAAGAGTTATCATGGGGGAAAGTGTCTCAATGAAAATTTAGCATCAATCCTTGTTTCTACAACATGCCAAAATTTTCAAAATCCAATTATCAGAGGGATAGAAAGTGAGATGAAATTTTCTGAACAGGGGCAAAGACAGATAAACAATTCCTCATGCTATCCAAACCTTACATGGTTGGAGTTACACTTTAAAATGTACCTGTTCTGACTTAGGTACTGTAGGTTTGTTCCTATCTTGTTCATAACTTGGGGATGGCAAGTTCAAAAGAGATATTGACAAGCTGGAAGGTGTCCAGAGGAGGGCGACTAAAATGATCAAAGGTCTGGAGACCATCAATCCCTATGAGGAACATCTTAAAGAACTGGGTATGTTCAGCCTGCAGAAGAGAAGGTTGGGAGGAGACATGATAGCCATGTATAAATATGTGAAAGAGTGTCGTAAGGAAGAAGGAGCAGACTTGTTTTCTGCTGCCCTTGAAACTAAAATTAGGAGCAATGGGTTCAAATTACAGGAAAGGAGATTCCACCTGAATGCTAGGAAGAACTTCCTGTCTGTATGAGCTGTTCAACAGTGGAACTCTCTGCCTCAGAGTATGGTGGAAGCTCCTTCTTTGGAAACTTTTAAACAGAGGCTGGATGGCCATCTGTCAGGGGTGCTTAGATTGTTCTTTTCCTGCATGAAAGGGAATTGGATTAGATGGCCCATGTGGTCTCTTCCAACTCTATTATATGATCTACACCAGGCATGAGCAAACTTGGGTCCTCCAGGTGTTTTGGACTTCAACTCCCACAATTCCTAACAGCCTACCGGCTGTTAGGAATTGTGGGAGTTGCGGTCCAAAACACC
Source organism: Anolis carolinensis (assembly GCF_035594765.1). Lineage (NCBI taxonomy): Eukaryota > Metazoa > Chordata > Lepidosauria > Squamata > Anolidae > Anolis > Anolis carolinensis. The sequence goes on along the minus strand of NC_085841.1, from coordinate 36,898,388 downwards.
TGGAGGGCCCAAGTTTGCCCATGCCTGATCTACACGACTAAAATGATCAAAGGTCTGGAGACCATCAATCCCTATGAGGAGCATCTTAAAGAACTGGGTATGTTTAGCCTGCAGAAGAGAAGGTTGGGAGGATGCAGTAGAATGCAGCTTGTCTTTCACTTTAACTGCCCTGGCTCAATACCATGGAATCATGCAGATATTTGCAAGGTCTTTTCACCTTCTCTACCTCACCAAATGCCCAAGATTGCATAGCATAGCATAGCCATGGCAGCGGAAATATCAAACCACATTAATTCTGCAGTGTAGATGCACCCTGATCCTTCCCTTCCTCTTGCTGGTCCTCACCTCCCCCTTTTTTTCACTTCCAGGGATAGCCTTCTATTTGTTTTAAAATCTTATCCTTATCAGAGGAAAGCAATAACTTAAAGCTCCAATACACAGCCTCCATTAGAAAAACACGCATCCCGAAGAACAGGTTTGGAGGGCCCCTGTGATATTTGAGCTGGCCTAAGGCTAGGTCCAAGAATAGGGTTTGTTTTTAATCATTAGTTATCTGGTCCTTTCCCCACACTTTCTGGCTTTCTTTACGTTGCCTGCAACTTCACCCTTAAGGTTGTGATCTTATTGAGTATATTTAGGAAGCAGCCCCACAGAGCTCTGGTATTTTGATGGCTGGATCCAGACATTTTGTTCCCGGAGGTAAAGAAGGAGAAGCATCTTGTTTGTTCCCTGTACAACAGCTGAGTGGGCTGGACATCTTTTCCTCCATCTGTGGGGACAGGACAACCTTCACAACACCCTGAAGGAAGGGAGCTTGTTTGGGGGTTAGAGGGCAAATTGCCTGACACTGTTACAACAAGTCCCTTCTCTTCAGCCTGCAATTACTACCTCTTTGTATTTGCTGCTTGAGGTAACTTTGTCTACTAGTTATACAGACTCATTGTTTGTTGTGAACAGATTTCACAGTACAAGTCTTTATGTTTGCAATCTTGAAGACAGAGGTGGTCTGCCAGAAAGACACAAATATACAAACTATAATACAGGCAGTTACAAACATCTGATTTACAGATTACTCATAGCTAACAAAGTGAGAGAAATCTATACCCTGGGAAGGGAAATTCACTCCTGAAAGAGTTATCATGGGGAAGAGGTGTCTCCACTGAAGATGTATCGCCAATTCGTGTTTCCACAATCCATCACAGGGACAGAAAGTGAGATGAAATCTTCCAAATAGGGGCACAGACAGAGAAACAAATACAGAGATAGTTAACCCTTCCCTGTGCTATCCAAAGCTAAATATGTATATATTTGACTGGAGTTACACTTTTCTGCTGCCCTGCAGACTAGGACACGGAACAATGGCTTCAAACTACAGGAAAGGAGATTCCACCTGAACATCAGGAGGAACTTCCTCACTGTGAGAGCTGTTCGACAGTGGAACTCTCTCCCCCAGGCTGTGGTGAAGGCTCCTTCTTTGGAGGCTTTTAAGCAGAGGCTGGATGGCCATCTGTCGGGGGTGCTTTGAATGCAATTTCCTGCTTCTTGGTAGGGGGTTGGACTGGATGGCTCATGAGGTCTCTTCCAACTCTACTATTCTATGATTCTAAAGAATGTACCTGTTCAGACAACAAACCTACAGAATATTTTAGGAAGTTTGGGCAAGTGAACCGAGAATATAGAGTGTAGATAAGCAAGTCATACTGTATTGGACTGAAGACAGAAAGAATTACTCAGATACCATGGATCACCAAATGGCTGAACTGCAGGAAATGTATTACTTTGGATGTATCATGAGATGACACAACTCTTTGCAAAAGGTAGTAATGTGTTGTCGAAGGCTTTCATGGCCAGAATCACTAAGTTGCTGTGAGTTTTCTGGGCTGTATGGCCATGTTCCAGAAGTATTCTCTCCTGACGTTTCGCCCACATCTATGGCAGGCACCCTCAGAGGTTGTCCTTCGTGTTTCCAATCTCTGTGTGTCTTGGAACGTTTTCTCCCTATAGAGATGTTCAATGTGTTGTCGAAGGTTTTCATGAATGGAATCACTGGGTTGCTATGCATTTTCCGGGCTGTATGACCATGTTAAGTAATGTAGTAACATGGTTGTCTGGCCATGTTACTACAAAGGTAGTAATGTTTTTATAATGTGGAATGCAGCAGGAACAAATAAGCCCACAATAGTGATGGATTGTATTCAATCAAAGAAATCATGGTCTTGAGTTTGCAAGTAGTTCTGATTGAAAAAGCTAACAAACAAACTTCAGATAACCAAACCAAATTCGGATAGCCAAAGAAAACACATTTTTTCTGTGATGTGGAACTATTTGGTTGAATATAGGGTGGGAGAAAATGTTGGTCTTTTGAGCTTACCATGTAAATAACACATTTGACGTCTTTTGCATTATGGTAGCATAAATTAATTGAAAAGAAATTTTGCATACCACTGTCGAGATGAGGGATCAGGAATGATGTTACAGTATAAAATCAGTTTTTAAAAACCCAGTGTTATCTACAGGAAATGCTAACATCTCTTTTATGTGCTTGTGCTACTACAAAATACTGGCAGAATGTTCAAAAGCTTCTTGCTACCATCTTTCATTCCAGTGGTTCTTGTAGTTTATGGGTGCGATATAAAAAATGATAATAATTGCTTTACAGGAAAGATGCTGCCAAAGGAAAGCCAAGGATTTTGTTTCCTAATATGAGAACAAAATGAGTAGAACAAGCTAATGATTGAAATCTAAATGCTTTCTTCTTTGCACATTTGGCAGAAGAGACCTTTCAGAAATCATTAAAATGTGTCAGGCACACAAAGTTCCTTGTACCATGTACTCAAGGAATAAGAATAATGACCTAGTTGAACTAACAGTGTGACCACATCAGTAGGAGTTTGCTGTGCTCTTCCAGATATAGCCACTTTCTTCTGTAATATTGTTAACAATAATTTCCATAAATTGCAGTAGAAATAAGGCTGATATAATTATTGAATTTTTGTTGTATGTTATTTGTGTTTGTACTCTGAATGTGGAACCTTCAAAAATATGTAAAAATTAATTGCCATACAGCATGGGTCACAGAATTGTTATTAATCTTCTTCTTTTTGTATTCTGCAATCCCTTCTCCTCTATTCTGTAAAAAAAAAAAAGGGGGGGGGGGATAGCAAGCCTTTTCCATCCAGAATCCTATAGTCTCCTAACCCTCTGGTGGATGCAAAAGAACACCTACCTTGCAACAATATTGAAGGTACTCACTTACAAAGAAATTTTGTAATCTTTGGTTATTCCCTTGGGATATCTATCCTCTAGACTGTTCCACTATTTTATGTCCCTGCTCCCCGTGGTTTTATTTATATGTCTTTCTCACCGAGTTTTAACTTAGTGTTCATGTGGCCTGCCCTAGTTTTTATTGCTTTTTTTGAATTTTGGGTTGTAGTGTATGTTATTATTTATTGTATTGTTAAATTGTGTTATGATATGTTGTTTTATATTCTGTCATATTGTATGGTTTTGGGCATGGCCCCATGTAAGCCGCCCCGAGTCCCCGTTGGGGAGATGGTGGCGGGGTATAAATAAAGTATTATTATTATTATTATTATTATTATTATTATTATTATTATTATTAAACAAAGTAAAATAATACAATTATAACAATAAATCACACTTACATGACCAGATCAAGGGGACGGGAACCATAAACCCAATATATTAAAATGTATCATTTTAGGCTAGGGAAATCTTGTGCAATATATTCAGGCCCCTGAAAGCTTCACATTGGGAGATTTAAGTCTGTATTTGTGCAGGGAACTGCCTGAGGGGCCCATATAACATGAGGGTGGAGGTTACCCTTTCCTTCCTCAAGGGCGACCACCACAATGTTCTGTACAAACACAATACATTCTGGGGTTGGCAGTTGGGAAACCGGATAGGGCTTCTATGAATGTATAGTAGAGAGAATTTTAGCATGCGTCACTTGCTATCTGGTTGCAAAACAACCAACGCCTGCTGAAATTCTGAGCAATCATTAAATGTACAGGAGCTGTTTTCAGTGTGACAACCCAAATACAAACAGAGAGAGTGGGCGAGTGAGGAGCTTAGGCTTATGGGACATGGTTGACTTAATCACACAAAGGAGGTAAACTGGCATTGACCATCACCCAAGGTGGCGGTCCCTATCACACAACATTGTGCACATCTCACTACTAGTTTGCCTCCTCCTCACAATTAATTCATCCTCTGCTATTGATGAGCCAACCCTGTCAATAGCTGCCAATCCAGGCCAACCCCCTGCCATGAAGGAACTCACAATCCAAGCACTCCTGACAGAGGAAGAGGTTTTGAAGCCTCGGCTTAAAAACCTACAGAGAAGGAGAGTCCACTACACTCTGAGGCAGCATATTCCATTGCCAAACAGCCCTTATCATCAGGAAATTCCTCCTAATGTTTAGGTAGAATCTTTTCCCCGCAATTTAAATCCATTGTTCTGTGCCCTAGTCTCCAAAGGAACAGAAAACAAGCTTGCCCTCTCCTTATGAACGGGGTTCTCATGTCCCTTCTCAGCCTTCTTTTCTTCAAGCTAAACATACCTAGCTTCCTAAGCCATTCCTCATAAGGTTTGGTTTCCAAACCTTTGATCATTTTGATCACCTTTCTCCACACATGTTCCTTCTTGGATTGTTGTGCCCAGAACTGGACACAGTATTCCAAGTAAGGTCCGAACAAGGCAGGATAGAATGGGACTATGACTTCCCTCAATCTTGACATTATACTCCTATTGATGCAGCCTATAATTCCATTGGCTATTTTAGCTGCCGCATCACACTGTTGACGTATGTTCAGCTTGTGGTCTAGTAAGACTCCAAGATTACTTTGAAGTGTACTGCTTCTAAGCCAGGTGCTACCCCATCCTTTATCTCTGTGTTTCATTATTATTATCAAAGTGTAGTACTGTACATTTCTCCTTGATGAAAGTCATTTTGTTAGTTTTGGCCTAGGTCTCGTATTTGTATTCTGATCCTGTTCTATGAGGTATTAGGTATCCCTTCCAATTTGGTGAATTTGCAAATTTGATAAGCATGCCTTCTATTTCATCATCCAAGTCACTGATAAAGGTGTCGAATAGCATTGAGTTCGGGATAGAGACACTTCTCTCCAGAATGAAGAGGAATCATTAGTGAGCACACTTCGGGTTCGGCCAATCAACTAATTCCCAATCAACCTAACAGTAGAATTGTCTAGCATAAAAGTTCTTAAACTTTTTGCACTTGCGACCCCTTTTTGCCCAATACATTTTTTCGCAACCCCAATTAGGTAGGTATTTAAAATAGGCATAAAATAAAACATATGCTGATAATAAATCAGTATTTGGAAGATTCGCTAAACAGGCTGGTTTTCCTTTTCATGGAGTAGAGCTGAAGCATTTTCTGCAGAGTCCACGGTAAACAATGCATGTTGTTGCTAACAGATTTGTGTAAATGGGCAGGATTCAGAGACCTTTTGCTGTAGCCAGTTTTTTTGTGACCCCAGCATTGAGCAAAGGGGACCCCCAGTTTGAGAAGCAAAGACCTAGTGCTCATTTCATTAGCTTCTTTGTGAAATTGCCATGGGGGACCTTGTCAAAGGCCTTACTGAAATCAAGATATGCTACACCTATAGCATTCCCTCCTTCTACCAAGCTTGCAACTCTATTGAAAAGAGGTAAGGTTAGTCTGGCTTGACCTGTTTTTGAGAAACGTATGTCGACTAGATGGGAAACAACACAGGAATGTGTTGTTGAAGGCTTTCATGGGCGGAATCACTGGGTTGCTGTGAGTTTTCCAGGCGGTATGCCATGTTCCAGAAGCATTTTCTCCTGAGGTTTCACCTGCATCTATGGCAGGCATCCTCAGAGGTTGTAAGGTATGTTGGAAACTATGCAAGTAGGGTTTATATATCTGTGGAAGGTCTAGGGTGGGAGAAAGAACTTATCACACCTCAGCCGTGATTCACCTTGCTCTAGCACACAAACTCCACAGCAGGTTTGAGTCTTTTTAGTTCATTAAAGATAGATTGTAAAAGTTCTTCACAAAGCAAAAGTAAAGTATCAAAAGTCAGTTACAAATATATAAGTCCAGCGCTTACAAGGAATAAACAACATCCAAGGAGAGCATAACAAATTCCAAGAAACATGGATACATGGGCTACAATATAATCCAAAGCACAGCAGGAAAACTGGAGCTTGCTTCTCTGGTAGTGAGAAAATTGCTTTGACAAAAGCTTTTCCCCGAATGCAACCCTTTTAACACTCTTTGCAAAACATGAAAGCATTTCTCTGCCCTCTCAACAAGAGTTCTTTCTCCCACCCTGAAACTTAGACAGATATATAAACCTCCCTTGCCTAGTTTCCAATATACTGTACCTCACAACCTTGGAGCATGTCTGCCATAGATGTGGGTGAAATGTCAGGAGAGAATGCTTCTGGAACATGGTCACACAGCCAGGAAAACTCACAGCAATTCAGTGATTCTGGCTACAACACTTTTTATTAGCTTCTTTGTGAAAATGCCATTGGAAACCTTGCAGAAGGCCTTACTGAAATCAAGATCAGCATTCCCTGCTTCTACCAAACTTGCAATTCTATTGAAAAAAAAGATAAGGTTAGTCAGGCTTGACCTGTTGAGCAATTTATGATGACTACATAGGAAGCAACACTGCAATGGGTCGCCCTTTTATTTAATTCACTCCGTGCTTGTTGTTTCTTTGTTTTTCAAATAATGTTTCTCTATGCCTTATTTCAATGTAAACCTATATACTATTATTATTATTATTAAACTTTATTTGTACCCCGCTAGCATCTCCCGAAGGACTCGATGCGGCTTACAAAGGCCAAGGCCTCAACACACAATATAATAATACAAAACAAAAGGCAAATTAAAAACAATTAAAACAGTATAAACAACAAGCAATAAACAATAAACAATACTAAGCAAGCAACAGTTTGCAGGGACAATTTAGAAACGCCAGAAACTACTCTTCGTGGCCACTGGGGGCAGAAGGAGGGGAGCAAGAAGCTGAAACTTCAGACCAAAACATCCTGTCCTCGCTTCACACAGTCATCAACCGGCCTAGGTTGACGCATGCGCAAGTGGCGCGAGAAGCTTTCTCTCTTAAACGCCTCCGCATCACGTGGTGTCCCGAAGGAGGACGTCTACAGCGCCCGGAAGGAAGATGGCGTCCGCTTTGGTGTCGCGTCGGAAGTAAAAGAAAACGGTCTCTGGGACATTCTATTTTTTCGTTGCAGTTAGCTGGCGCTATCAAGGACTGAAAGGGAAAAAAAGCCCGCCATTTGGATCAATTGGCTGCGGAGACGGTAAGAAGTGAGATTAGTTATGTTTCAAGGTTTCCCCCCGGGGAAGGGATGTTTGATTGCGTCATGTTTCCGTTCTTACACACAGAGATAGGAACTGGTTAGAGTGACATTCACATGGTTTCATGCGAGTGTGTTTTAGAAAAAACAATACACCTGCGAGCACTAAATGACAGGAGAGAGACTCTGGTAATCTGTGTTGTCGAAGGCTTTCATGGCCGGAATCACTGGGTTGCTGTGAGTTTTCTAGGCTTTTCCATATTCCAGAAGCACTCTCTCCTGACGTTTCGCCCACATCTATGGCAGGCATCCTCAGAGGTTGTGAGGTCTGTTGAAAACTAGGCAAGTGGGGTTTATATGTCTGTGGAAGGTCCAGGGTGGGAGAAAGAACTCTGTTTGAGGCAAGTGTGAATGTTGCAATTAATCACCTTGATTAGCATTGAAAAGCTTTGCAGCTTCAAAGCCCTGCTGCCCCCTTTTTGGGGGACTCCATTGTTAGGAGGTGTTCTTTCTCCTACCCTGGACACTACACAGATATATAAACCCCACCTGCGTAGTTTCCAACAGACCTCACAACCTCTGAGGATGCCTGCCATAGATGTGTGAGAAACGTCAGGAGAGAATGCTTCTGGAACGTGGCCATACAGCCTGGAAAACTCACAGCAATCCTGTGTGATAATAACCTGTTGCGGAATCATAGGCAGTTTCCCGATCCGTTCTGATAATACTACATTTCCTCTGTGTGGGACTCTGTGATTGAGAAATGGCACTTATGTTCTGTGATGGGTTACTTCGAGGGATAGGGCTGCTCTTGGAGATTGTTAATTGTTAATTCCTGCATTGGTCACACTTCTCCTGGTTACTTGACGTTACCTCAGGGCTCCTCTTATCCCAAATTGACCTCAACGAATCTGTAGCACTTTATCTATGTTTTGAGTTTACAACCTGTGCACTTGTGCACTTTGCTAATCTACTATTAGCAACCTCACTGTTTTTACATTCTATGTTTTTAATAAGTGTGTTTTTATTCTTTTTGGTTAATGTGCAAATATTACAATTGGTGCATGTTATTGTTTATTGATGTATTGTATATTGTTACTGTTTTGTATTCGATATTTCTGTGAGCCGCCCCGAGTCCCCTCCGGGGGAAATGGTGGTGGGATACGAATAAACTTATTATTATTATTATTATTATTATTATTATTATTATTATTAAGAAGTACATTCTGTGGTCGTGATGCAGTTTAACACCTCTTTTAACTTCTATGGCTCAATGCTATGGAGACCCGAGAGCTGTAGTTTTACAAAGTTTTTAGACTCGCCTGCCAAAGAGTGCTTGAGGATGCCTCAACAAACTACAATTCCATAACATTGAGCCAGGGCAGTTAACGTGGTTTCAAACTGCATTAATTTTAAAGTGTAGATGAGGCACCCTTTGATTGGCATGCCTGTGTCACAACACTTTTCATGTGCTCTTCTTTGTAGACCTGCTCACTTTGTGAATTCATTGGTTCTTAACTTTCAAACCCTAAACAGCCTGGGGTCTGAACGCCTGAAGGGAAAGAGCTTCTGTCCCCCATCCTCTGCCCATTTTGTGGGATCTTTAATCTGGCCCTTTCCCATCAATTGTGCGTCCTTGGATTCTGCTGGGATTTGGTTCCAACATGCCTGTAAATATCGAAGTCAGTGGTTGCTTAAATCCCATTATATACATTGGCATAATAAAATGGTGTCCCTTATATAATGGCAGAATCAAAGTCTGATTTTGGGATTACATTTTTTTCAAGCTATGGATGATTGAGATTATGGATGCAGAAGGCCAATTGTGGCCCCTTCTATACTTCCATGTAATCCAGATTATCAAAGCAAATAACCCAGGGCTCTTCCAGACAGGCTCTATATCCCAAGATCTGATCACAGCCTTTCTGTTTATCCCAGATTATTTGACAACGCAGACTCAGATAATCCAGTTTAAAGCAGAAAACCTGGGATCAGATACTGGGATATAGGGCCTATCTGTAATAGCCCCCACATTATCTGTTTTGAACTGGATTATATGAGGCTATATTGCCATATAATCCAATTCAAAGCAGATAATCTGGATTTTATTTAGCGGTGTAGAAGGGGCCTGTATTTCCCTTTCAAAAAAATCACATGTTCAGTTTCCAGGGGAAACTGTGTGCTTCATTTATTTGCATGCACATATACTCTATTTTTAAACATCGCATAAGAAAAAAAATGTCCTTCCACCAAATGATCTAAATTAGGCATGGGCAAACTTGGGTCCTCCAGGGATTTTGGACTTCAACTATCATAATTCCTAACAGCTGGTAGGACCCAAGTTTGCCCATGCCTGATCTAAATAAAAGCATGAACAACACTTTTGTTTACCCTGACATTTGGGAGGGACATTATTATAACATGCCAGGAAACATGTCAATTGGTGCATAAAAATCCAGACTTTCATCTGTTTTTTTCTACATAGGCTCCTTCTATACTGCTATATAATCCAGATTATCTGCTTTGAACTGGATTATATAAATCTACATTGCCATATAATACAGTTCAAAGCAGATAATCTGGATTGTATATGGCAGCGTAGAAGGGGCCAGACTGCTCTCACATCTGCTTGGAGCCTGAAAAAGTTAATTTTTGACTGCTAGAAACAGTTTCCAAAACTTGTAGTCCCCAAACCCCCAGCTTGTTGAAGCTGTGTTAGAGGGATGGGCCAGAAAGTAGCATTCAGAATGAAACTGGAAACTGAATACTTCACAATAATCTATGGCCCCATCCACGCAGCTGAATAAAATCCCACACATTCTGCTTTGAACTGGGATATATGGAAGTTCAAAGCAGAGATGGTGGGATTTTCTGCCTTGATAATCTGAGTTATATGTGTGGAAGGGCCCTATGAGTCTGTACTGTTATTACAACTGCTTGAAAAGTGTTTGAGAAATATCAGTTCTCTGATACCATATGGTGGCTTCATGGATGGATGATTTTTAAAAACCCCAATGAAGGAGACCAATCAAAATGTCACATAATAGTAAGCAAGCATTTATTATTGCAAACTCTGGTCATTTCTGACTTATGGTGACCCTAAGGGCCCTTCTACACAGCCATATAACCGAGAATATCACGGCAGATAATCCACAATATCTGCTTTGAATTGGGTTATCTGAGTCCACACTGCCATATAACCCAGTTCAATGTGGATTTTATACAGCTGTGTGGAAGAGACCTAAGGCGAATCTATTATGGATTTTTTCTTCATATTTCTATCTCACTCTGAGGTTGAGAGAGTATGACCTGGCTAAGGTTTCTGTGGCTGAGTGCAGATTTGATCCCTGGCCTCCAGAGTCAAAGCCTGAAGCTCAAATTAGTACACCTTGTTGATTCACCTTAAAGATTAAATTATTTTTAAAAAATAATTTCACAGAAATGGACAGTTTTGTTAAAGGCCTGGAAGATGAGGAAGAGCAAGATTCCTCCGAAGAAGAAACAGAGGATATTTCTGCGCGGAGAGCAATAGATGCTCCAGTTGCGGAACTCTATTTACCTTCCCTCCCAAAGCATTTTCGCCGCCCAAGTAAGTGTCTCAGCCTGATTATGGAAACATATTTCAGATTCTTGGCATGGATATTTTACCATGTATATCTGTGTAGAAGTTTTTCTCATGTATAAGTCGAGGACAGGTTTTGGGGCTAAAATTATGGATTTTGCTATGATCTGTGGATATGTTGAGAGCAAAACTGAGGGCAATGGTTTTCACTGTAGATGTTTTGGTTTTCAACTTCCATAAATCCTAACAGCTGATAAACTGGCTGGGATTTCTGGGAGTTGGAGGCCAAAACACCTGGGGGATCCACAAGTTGAGAACCATTGACTTAGGGGCATGTGATATACAACTCTTTACCTCTCCCTTTAAGAATGCATAGAGGGAACATCCTTGAGAAGCGCTAAGAAGGAGAGATTCTTGTTTATTTGAGGGACTACAATAGAGGCATGTAAATTGTCTACTACATCTATACAAATACAGATGGGAAAAAGAATAAAATGTGAAAAAAGAATGTGAATGCATCCAGGGAAAAAGGAGAGAAGGAGACAAGCAAGGAAAGCAACCTGCTTCTATTTGGGACCCAGCATGAAGGCAGTGACAAGAGACAGATGCAGGAATCTGACATTTTTAATAGGAATTTACTATATAGGCCTCATCTTGCATTTGCAGTATCTTTGCAAGCCTTGCAAGGTAGGCCTTTTGCTGTAAGCCCTTATTGAAAGTGTCCAAAATGATGGGACAGGCAGAACATTTTTAGCATTGATCTAGGGATAAGTTGACCCCACTTTTTAGATTGACTTTTTCCCTAAAGTGGAAATAAGAGAAATAAAAAAAATCAGGCACCAAAATTAAATCTGTTTTTCATTTCTGCATTTACACTTAACACAAAACACTTTATGTTCCAAGTCTTAAAGCCCTGCAGACTCAAATTAGTTTGATTCCATTGGGAAAAAGACACTTCTTTGTAATGTTCATGATTGCTTTTCAGTTGGCATTTGTGTATGACAGTCTACTTCTCTTCAAAACTTGGCAAATGAATGCTGCACTCACGATAGAAGAATTATAAATGCAATTAGAGTAGTTTCAACTATTGTTTCAGCATTTATATTTGGAGTAAATGAAAGATTTAAATTAGTCATTTACATCCATGCTACATCTATCTTACATGTTGTTTTTTTCCTGTAAATGCCATCTAAATCCATCATTGCATTAAAACGCATGCTTTTGACATCAAACGTATTTCTCTTTGATTGTAGTACTTGTGCATAGAGAGCCTTCGGAATTTCATAAGGCAAAAGACGACTGCTTACGGTGCATCCACAATGCCCTCTTACAGTCTCAATGGCAGAGGGCTGCAGAATTAATGGTGAGCTATCTAGAGTTGTTGGAAAGCACCAATTGGGCCCGACAGCGGGAAGGTTCTGAGGTAAGCAAGCAAAATTGTCTGACTCTCACATAGCATGAAGGGAGGCATTATTAAAACCTGGAGGCTACAACAACATTGCTAATGTGATGAAAACTGACATCATGTCACTTTTGTTTTGTTTTTAGCCAATTTATGGTCTTTTTATGTGAGTTGAAGGTAGTGTTGAAGGTACAAGACCTTTAGCCTTCTCTGCTAAAGAATGTTGCTGCCTCATTAAACTACAACTCCCATTGACTCCATAACATTGAGCCATGGCAGTTAAACAGGCGTTAAACTGAATTAATTCTGTAATGTAGATGCACCCTTGGTGGTTTTTAGTTGTATATTTTAGTGGGAAGGGGGTTCTGTTAGGTTTCCAGTGGTTTTGAGTTGTTTTTGATAAATTAGGGTGAATGATTGCTGGTTCAAAAAATGGGAAATTTGAGTATTGCCCTTCACCATTGCCTGTGTTGGTTAGAGCTGATGGGAAGTACAGTCCAAAGGTACCTAAGGAACTATATTTTACCCACTCTAAGAATGGGCTAAAACTTTTCTGCTGCACAACAGGCGCTTTTGCATTATCCAGTCAAAATGCCTCTTTACTTAGAAATTTGCTGACAATGTGTTCATATTCATTTGAGCAGCCCCATTTGTTTTTGTAATGTTGAACATGTTTTTATTTTCTGTGGCAGGAGATCTGGAAAATAGGAACCGAAATTATGCAGCAGCATCCAGAGAGTAGTGTACAGGAGGCCAGTCATTTCGCAGATCGGATGAAAAATTTAGGAGTCATAAAATATTTAAAGGTGAGGATAGTTTAGAGGAATGCTTTATGTGCATAAGGTTTCTTTTTAAATCCAGTCTGCTAATATGGAGGTTGTGCTGTTAGTTCTTGATCTGTAGCTATAAATGACTTTTCTTCTTGGGCAATATAAACTTTTAAAAATGTTACAAGAAGAAAACCATTTAGTGAAACACACTTTTATACTTTCTAAAATTAGAATAGCTTGATATTTATATAGCCCTCTTGTTGTTTGAAGCAAGATATGCTGATGTAATTTGTATGATCTGATTCACGATAGTGCTAAATCCAATGTTAGGCCACTTCTACATTGCCATATAAAATCCAGATTATGTGCTTTGATCTGGATTATATGGCAGTGTAGACTCATATAATCCAGTTCAAAGCAGATAATGTGGATTATCTGCTTTGAAAGTCTGGATTTTACAGCAGTATAGAAGAGGCCTGAGTCTTATTTAGAGTAGATCCATTGAAATCAGTGAGACCCAAATTAGTTGTGACCAACAAGTCCCACATATTTCAATGGACCTGATCAAGGTGGATGTTGCCCATTGCAATCATATATGCATATAGCTCCAGACTACTGCTTGTGTGCTCAAGTGTTTCCCTATTTATTTTAATGATTCATTCTGAAGAAACAGCCCTCTGCTGCAGATAGAAATGCCATTTGGCACTAAAATTATTTGGGAAGTCTGATGATATATTCCTGTGTACATAGATCTACTGTATATTGTAGCATCATTTTCAGAACTGCTGCTGCTAATAAGGAATGTAACCTAGGCTTAAAATTACTATAGGTTTCTTTGGAACATGCCTTCCATCTTTTGTGCAATGGTTTTCTGGAGGAAGCCTATCAGGACTTATCTCTGGCAGAAAGCTGGCGCTATGGAGAACTCTCACTTGCCCAGGAAAAAGAACGGAAGCTCATTCAAGGCTATAGAGGGTTGCTGGATTATTATAAGTGGTTAAAGAAGAGGACAGACATGTTGGAGCATGGTGAGTTTGTGCCTTTGGTGCTGCCCAGAATTCTTGCCGCCAACCATGGTTTTCATATCCAGTTCTTATTTATTTAATTATTTCTATCTCACCTTTCTCCCCCTGGGGGACTTCCAATAACATGACACAATAGCTTCCAATAACATGACACAACCCAATAACTTTTTAAAACATGGCAAATAAATACATTTTTTAAAAATGAAATATTTGTGTCATTGATATAAATTCAAATATAGTTAAGATACAATAAAATATTCTTCCAATTAAAATTACATTTAAAACTAAATATCCTCACAAGGCCCTCTCCCCTTGTTCCCAGCAAATGCGCTTGAGTAGGTAGTAGGACGGAAATCTGAAACTAAGCTGAGAGACTTGGGCTGCAACCTTACATATGTTTTACTAGGAAATAAGTTGTATCAGAGTTGATGAGACTGAATGACTACACATCCTTAGGATTGTGGTATCAGCCTACTTTCCTGTTTCTGAGAGAAGGTTAGTCTGTTCTATTGTACTGTAGAAATTCTGGGCCAAGATTCTAGTGAAACATTATGTTAGTATAGTGATCTTTTATGTTCATGAAGGCAAGTGATGATAGGAGGTGGATCCTATGCCTGATGTCTTGGAGGCTGGAAGGAATCCATTGAGCCAAAGCAGTAAGCAGGAATGGCTCGGGTAATCACTTGTCCTGTGGGACAAGGCAATTCTCCAAGGTATTTATTTATTTATTTAATTACAGTATTTATATTCCGCTTTTCTCACCCCGAAGGGGACTCAGGGCGGATCACATTACACATATAAGGCAAACATTCAATGCCTTAACATAGAACAAAGACAAGACAAACACGGGGCTCCGAGCTGGCCTCGAACTCATGACCTCCTGGTCAGAGTGATTCATTGCAGCTGGCTGCAGCTGGTTGTTCAACAGCCTGCGCCACAGCCCGGCCCCTTCTCTACTACCTTAGCTCAGTGAACTTTCAATTCTCTGGAAACCAGACATTTAGGAAACATGAAAGAAATAGTCTTTTCGTCCTGTCTCTGCTCTTGCCATGTTTTTCCTCCTTTCCCTGCTATTTGTCATTTCTCTTTTGACACTACCTTCAGTTATGCCACCAGGATCTCCATCTGCATTACTATTAGATCTTACACAAAGAACTGAGCACTATAGACCTTTGCTTTGGACCAGAAAGAACTTAGAACAGAGATAGTCAACTGTTGCAAGCACTAGCTTTGGGACCTTATGGGATCTGTGTAAACTGCCCAAAAGTGACCACCCTAAAATTTCTGATTTTCAAAACCAGAAGTCTAGTTTTGAGGAGTGGCTATTTTTAATGTCGGATAGCACTAGAAGACTCTAAATGTAAAGGTTTTCCCCTGACATTAAGTCTAGTCGTGAGCGATTCTGGGGGTTGGTGCTCATCTCCATTTCTAAGCCGAAAGAGCCGGTGTTGTCCGTAGACACCTCCAAGGTCATGTGGCCGGCATGACTGAATGGCGTGCTGTTACCTTCCCATCAGAGCGGTACCTATTGATCTACTCACAACTGCTTGTTTTCGGACTGCTAGGTTGGCAGAAGCTGGGGCTAACAGCGGGAGGTCATCCTGCTCTCTGGATTCGAACTGCCGACCTTTCAGCAACTCAGTGGTTTAATCCACTGCGCCACCGGGGGCTCCAGGAAGACTCTAGCTTAAGTAAGGTGTATTGTCACATGAGGAAGTTTCCTGACAATTTACTATTTTGGGGCCAGAAAAAAGTGGACCAGGGATTCTGGAGGGTTTAAGGTCATAAAAATAGGTTTGCATATTGTCTCAGGGCTGCATTATCTCTGTCTGCTTTAAAAGTCGAAAATGCCAAATACAGGTACTATATTAAATATTAGATATTTCCTCTTTGTATCTTCAATTAGTATTTACTGTCCTCTTTGATTCATCTCTTTTTCTAAGCTTATGTTGAAGGTTTTTGAAACAGAAGCTATTGACTAGCTCATGATTACATAAGAGATGAATGTCTTGTCTTTTACAGATGAAGATAGCTATGCAAGAACTTCTGTTCAGCAGGAAGTGGACAGACTGTACCAGCAGGCTAAAGACTGCCTTAAAGAGATAATTAAAATCCCTGGAGTTTGGGATCCGTTTGTGACCTGTTATGTAGATGTAAGTGCACATTCTTCTGATGTAACTAACTTGACCACTTCTTTTGAGCTAAGTATTGCTGGCAGTTCAAGATTTTGTGGCATTGTGAGAAATTTTGATATTCTCATAGTAGTTTGTTAAATAGGCTCTTGAAAACAATGCTTAATAAAGATTGGACAGTCCTTACGATTTCTTGTCAAACAGTGATGTGATTGCTCTTATCTTTGTAGTATTGGGTAATTTCCAACCTACTTAATTTCCAGTTTACATAGAACATGAAATTTCTTGGAAAATCTACAAACTACTCAGGGCATCTCCACAAAGAGGGTTGTGGCCAATCACAACAGTGCTGTTTGAGGGAATGAACAGTGGGTTATTTCAGCTAAGAGAGAAAAGAAATCAAAAGAGAAAAGACTATTAGAGCCAGAGTTCTAACCTGTTTATCAGATGACATTTTGGCACTTCTATTCACACCATCCCGTATACACATCCATACGTACCCAGACACAATGCTAGTTTAGCCCGGTGTTTGTTCTTTGATATATATCTCAAAGCTGCTGCTTCTGGCCCAGTGTCTCAGTCTCCTTCAGTTGTAGCTTTTAAATTAAAGTATTCTTTCTGCAGAAAAAAGTACTGTATCTGCAAGAAAAAATCCAGTCAACAGCTTTAAACTATCAGGTTTGCATTTGTATTTCTCAGATGCTGGAACATTATGAAGAGTTTGAAGAAGCAAGAGAAACATTACATGAGTATGCGTATAATTCCAAATTTCCTTCTAACCCCAATGCTCATGTCTTCTTCTATCAGTTCCTTAAGAGAAGGGGTGAACCAAAGAAGGCACAGATCTCTGCCCTCCAGGTATGACCTTTAGGCCTTATTTCATGTCTGTTCTGATTAATTTATGATTAATAAAGAACACAAACTAGGCAGTCTGAATTAAAAGCATTCATTCTATTGAAAGACATCTGGGAATTATTTGTTTATTTATTTACAACATTTCTACCCCGCCCTTCTCACCCGAGGGGACTCAGGGCAGCTTACAACAACTGGCAAAATTCAATGCCAAACAGATCAATAAAACAGCAACACATTTAAGACCATTAACAACTATTCATAAAATACAACACATAAAATACATAAAATACATTAGTCAGCTAAAACATATAGTTACTTAAATTGTTCTACACATGAGTCTATTGTATTGTCAAAGACATAGAGGGGGAGGGAGTATTGTTATACATATTATTTAGTATAGGGAGGAAGTGAAGTAAAAGTTCCAACTAGGAATATGCTTTATTTGTGTATTGAAACTAAAAGGATGTGTAACTATTTTAACTGAAGTGTTAAATTAAATGAAGTACTACTTTAAAAACATAAATGGTGCCTTGCTAAATTGGATTGAAGACCCATCTGTTCCAACATTATATTTCCATTTTGCAAGAGTGGCCTGGACATTGGTGCATCTTGTAGGAGCTGTCTACACCAGAAAAAAAAATCTGTACCCACCTCTATTCCAGTATTCCTGGAGGACACAGCCTATTACTGTTTTAACAGAGAAAGCTTCTTTTAGACTTTAATGCATTATAATGCATTTTTTCCAATTATGTGGAGGGCATAAAATGGTTTCTTTTTCCTTTTTTCACATTTCCGTAGTATGATTCCTACCATTTTACTGGAGGAGTACAATATTTCAATTAAAATTACATTTTTTGAAAAGATCCCACATGGGTAACCTGAGAAAGAACTGCACTGCCAAAATCCTACACATTTGATCTTGTGGCTGGGTGCCTCGCTCTTTCTGACTTCAGAGAAAGTGATTTCACAAGTAGGACTTTTCTGGGACTCTGAGGAGAAAGACATAGTTTATTTTACATTTTTAATGGTGAGGGCCCCAATCTACACCCCCTCCCCCTCTCATGATTGGTTTCATTCATGGCTGATCTAGGCAGAGGAGTGGATGGCAGCTGGAAGAGGAAGGAAGAAGAAAAGTGTTCCCAGTCTGAATATGACCAGGAGAAATGTGTGGCCATCAATACAGTGTTAGTGCAGTGTATTACAAGTAGGTGTAGACAACCCCGAGGATGAATAGCTTTTGCAGCAAGCATGTAAAATATAACTAAAGAGTATAATAATATATACAGTAATCACAAGTAGTTGACTGATCCACATCATTTTTTAAACATGTTCAGAATGTTTGATAGAAAATATACAGCATAAAAGCAGTAATGACACATCAATTATAATACATATCTGGGAAAACCGAGTGTAAAGCCAGCGCTCCCTAGTTTTGCTAGGATGTGTGTAGTGCTGCCTTCAGTGTTCATGAATTACAGGAATCTAGTTGATCTTTCATAGGGGTAAAAAGGAAAGCATGCAAGTGCCCGGTTAAGTGTGCTTGAGTATCTTTGTGTATATATTTTTGGTTAATTTCCATTTAATGTATAGTTTTTTCTGTCTTCCATTTAGAGGTGTTATGTCTCATGCTCCTTGGAAAAATGTATTTTGTTATTTCCCTTGCAGAAATTGGAGCTTTAATGCATATGCATGTTTACACCACAGTGAAGCTGGTGGCCTATCTAGTTCCATGCTATAATTAACTCTGATACAAACTTCTGTAATTATTCTATTGAAATCAGTTGTGTGTGAAATTGCATACCTGCCCCCATTTATCTACATATGTTGATATTTGTCTGTTTTTTTCTTAGATTTTGCATGAGCTTGTTCCTTCTCATGAACTAATGTTGGAATTTTATACCATGCTTAGTAAGTCAGGTAAGACTTTCTAAGTACCATATTCCTTTCTTTAACTTAATAGTGTTAGGGTCTAACTGGCAGCTGTTTCTCAGGGAGAAGAAAACAGAAATTTTGGCCCCATCTGCACTGACCATTTAATGTAGTTCAAAGCTAGCCACAAATTGCAGTGACCAGAACACAGACTTCCACAAAATAGCGCAAAATAAAGCTCTTAATGTGCATCAGTGCTCTATGGTTTGTGTAATCACCATCCGGGCTTTGAACTGGTTCCAAGATTTCTGATGTAATCATCTGCATACTAAAACAACTTTCTTCAATAACAATTTGAAACTGCATCAAATGATCAGTATAGATGGAACTTCCTTTAGCCTGAGTGTCATGTTCTTTTAGGCTGAGAGTTCTTGAGCTGTGTTATGGTGGCAGTAAAGACAACAATGGCAGCACATTTTAGCTTAAAGTTCTTGCTTCCAGTAATGTAACCTTAAGAGAGTGGTTTTACCCTTTTACAATGGGGCAACATGCAAAGCTGAGAAATAATCAATCAATCTAGTCATAGAGAAGGTGAGCTCTCTCTAGTGTGCCCCAGCATAGCTTGGATTATTCTGCCACACTGCAAGGCAAATTTGGCATTAATATTAGCCTTAGTGATTGTATTCTCCTCTGAACACAGCTCAATGTTGTGACTTACTAACACCTTAAAACAATGTATTCTAATTGCAGACAAAAATAAACATCACAAGAAGTGTCTTAAAGTAATATTTTCAGTCTTGGACTTTGCTGGGTGGAAAGAAAATGTAAAAGCATGGCATTGTCTGGCAAAACAGATTGTAGAAATTCTGCAAAAGTAAGTAAAGCATTTATTATTCATTGTTTTTAAACTTTATAGTCTGCCTTTCTCCCTGTCGGGACTTAAGGCGGCTTTCTATCTCCTGTCTCATATGATTTCGTATTTACTTATCTATCCATACATCTGTTGTATGGATAGATAAATAAATAAATATATTGTAGTATAAGTAAAATATATTGTAGGCTTTACTATGTCTCCCTACAGAGTAGAGAGCTGTTTGTCAGTGTGCAAACACCCTGCCCCCCCTCCCCCAAATTTTCAAGATTAGTGGAGAGAGTTCTGGTCCCTTGTGTCAAAAAACCTTTATGGGAAAAATAAAGATACATGACATCTTTGAAAGACATGGCTCATATTTACAGAGAACAGCCAATTGACGAACTTGTTTTTCTAGAATAGTTTGCTACAGTGGTCCATGAGCCATGAGCTCCACATCCAAGAAGATCTCCATGTATTTCGTTAAATGTGCGTAAAGGTCAGCGCTACAGGTCTTTTTTTGGCTGCAGCAGTAAAAACAGATAAAACATATAAATGCAATTAAAAACTGTTAAAAACATAACACCTAGTCGTCGTTTATGATGCTACGTTATGCCAATTCCGTATTCCACTACTCCCCAAACACCTGGTTCCATGGCCAGGTTTTGACTTTTTTCCTGAAAGTCAGGAGGGAGGGGACTGATCTAATATCATTGGGGAGGAAGTTCCATAGCTGAGGGGCTACCACTGAGAAGGCCCTGCCTCTCATCCCCATCAGTCGTGCTTGCGAAGGAGATGGGACTGAGAGCAGGGCCTCCCTGGCAGATCTTAACATCCTAATTGATTCATAGGAGGTGATACACTGGGACAGGTAAGTTAGGCCAGAACCGTTATCTGTTCATGATTTTAACATCTCTTTGGGCTTTTGCCTCATTTAGTCTTTTCTGGTTTTCTCTTAGCACTGACAAGCAACTTGACTGGCTCAGAAAGGAATGGAGTGCCAGAAAGGACTGGTGGCCATCTTTTCATTTCAGCCTTCATTTGGCAAAACAGAACTGGCAGGAAAATGAAGATCTAGTGTATGAAAAAACATTGGTGGCTGGAATTCTGCTAGGAAAAGGTACATCTCTAAAATAAATGTTTTCTCTCTATTTACAAAATAGATGATTGGCCTCTTGTTTGGTAATTATGATGTCATAAATCTGATTTTATTTTTATAACCATTGCACCACCACAATGACCTAAAGTGTTCCCACAAAACTGACCTTTAATAATTTTATTCTTCTACCTTGCCACCATCTTCCCAAAGGGGCTCGGGGGGGGGGGGGGGGGCTTACGTATGGGACAAAATGCCCACAAAAACATAAATACAAAACATCAATTAAAGCAAAACACAATTAAAATAAGAACATAGTAAAATATGACCTTTTCAACTGCACAGCCCATTTAACACAATCAATTCCAAGTTGCCAGAGAGCAGAGTGATGACACAACAAGCCCTCTTCGTCTAGCTGAGCACATTGTGACAGGTGATTCCTGTGGCTGGCTGTTGCAGAGCACTTCATGATAAGCATCCCGTATTTTTCAAAGGCTTGCTTTTTCATGTTCTACTTTTCAGCAGATCAGAATTATTGTCATGTACTGTTATTTTGATCTCTGGTTTGCTCTTTCGACCATTGCTTTCTCTGAAATTTATGAGGCACATTTTATTCCTCTCTGAGTACACTGTTTTTTCTGTACTTGGGTTGCTGGTGGGTTTTTCCCCTATCTGTTGACTGAGCACCATCTACTGTTCAGTCTTGCATTTGCAAGCTGCTGTTCAACAAATTTCACTACTGTCATCCTTCCCAGGAGCCCACAAAAGTGAAAAACTGCAAATAATAAACTTGCTTTTTTCCACCTGAAAGGACATCTCTTTAGGAATATCTAGTTTTACCAGCACTACTCTGGTCAGTTTCCAATGGATTGTACTGGAGTACCTAGAGATCCTTAGAAAAGTGTTGATAGACTCTAGCATAAGACTGTCATCAAACTCCAGCAAAAGCTGACCATGAAGTTGCACTAGAGGACCTAGAGATTCTCAGAGATAACATTTTTATCAAATCTGTGAATAATCAAATCCGCAGATGCGGAGGAGGACCAACTGCATTTGCCAATTCCTGTATTTCTGACCCATTAGATAAATGGAAGCTTCCTGTACAGGAAGAGGGCTGAATGCTTCTGGATCTTGTTGACTGGCAACTTGGAAATGGCCTTGTTCAGAAGGCTGCATTGCTTGCAACATAGGTTTTGGAATATAGCATCTGTAAACTTATTAATAGGAACTTGCAGGATCTTGCCCAGCAATGGAAAGGGATAAAATTAGGAAAGTAGAACATAGCCATCTTGATGGCTTGTAGTCCTTGCCAAGCATATTCTCAATGGATCTGTATCATACACTTTTAAAGGCATCTATGTTTGTTTGATATCATAATCAGAGCTTGGAAATATTAGCTTTTTGGACCACATGATCTTGAAAACATATTGGTCATACTGGCTGGAGAGATTTCATGGTTTTGGAGTCTAAAAAGGTTCCACGTTCTGATCATCACATCAAGTAAATTCCAGAGTTTAAAAGAAGAGTTAGGATTGTGGGGAGGCCCAGATGATTTTGGATTGCAACTCCTTTTATAATCAATGGTGAATTCAATTACATCTGGAAAGCCACAAAATTTCTACCTCCTTAGGTTAACAGAATACTTCCTTCTTCATGTGTCACAGTTAGTACCTCTGCCATGTCTTGTATTCCTATCCAATCAGAACAGTAAAGAAGATATTTAAATGGCCAGAGCCCTTGGGCTTGGGATGGGTGTTATTTGTTACTTCCTAGCATTTAAAATCCATATAGCTCTAAAGCTCTTGTGAGACTGTTTTAGATATTACAGTTATTTTATTTCCAAAAAAATCACCATTGCAAACTATGCCCCCCTTTTCTTTGTGTCTTGAACTGGTGCCATGAAACAAATTGCTTCCAGATGTAGAATAAATTTCGTAGGCTAGTTGCTCTATATTCTAAACGGAGCACCAGTTCCTATGCATTTTCCTATAAACATATAGGAGAGATAATTGCTAAACCTTGAGGCTGGCATACGAGTGCTGATCTCTGTAGGCTGGTAAATTTTTACCTTTCTCATAGAAGAATTTCATGCTGTATCCTTAAAGGTTGTGAAGTGTCTGCAGTCATCCTAAAAACCCTTGGGAGGTTGTTGGGGTTGTGAAGTGTCTGCAGTCATCCTAAAAACCTGGGGAGATCTGTATAGGTACTTGTCAACCCATTAAGCTCTCCAATAGTTCAGAACCAGGTTGATGGAGGAAGGAGAATGCTGAGGGTGGGATATGCAGTCTAGTCTACTTTCCTTTAGTTTTATGTGTGCTTTAGGCAGATGTTAGCCCAGGAGTTCCTGTATTGTTAGATTGCAGAGATATTATTGGACCAAAGAGGCTGTGTGGTGCAGTGATTGAGTATTAGATTAGCCACTTCATCACACTAGAGTTTGAATCCACTTTAGGGAGGGGCCTTTAAACAGCTCAGCCAGACAAGTCCTGGGCCTCACCAAACTACAAGCCCCAGAATTCTGCAGGAAGCAGAAATCGAATTTAAAGTGGATAAATGCTTAAGTGTGATGAGGCCCTAGGATTTGGAAAATCCAGTTTTATGTTCCTCATGGAGCCAAAGCCACCTGTTAGGTGATGCTGAGCCAGTCATGCCTACCACTTCTCAGGGTTGTTGTGAAGATATGGGGTGGTGGAGCGATCCATGGATGTCACCATGGAAAGTAAGACAGATCCACCATTCCTTGCCACTGTTTATGCTGGCTAAGGACAGTGGGAGTCACAATCCATCAACATCAGCAAGACAGTTGCCAAGCTCTTGGACAGTACCTATTTTGTTCATGCTTTTTAAAGTAGTAATGAAGGACAGTTTTCTTAAACCGGGATTAACATCTTAACCCCCATGTAACCAAACGCATAGGAAGATCCACCAGGTTATATTCAGAGCAGTAAAGTGAAGCCTGAAAGATGGAATAGAAGCCAAGTGCCTATTTCCTTCATATAACACTGCGGATTTGAATTAAATCAAATGAGCCTGTGTCCAGTAGAATCCTACTTGCCTCAAATTTTCTCTTTTAATTTTTTCCAGTCATCCTAATGCTATCTCATTTTGTTTTTTATGTTTGTGTCTAGATTCCAAATATTCTAAATACATCATTCAACAGAGCAATAAAGCAAGGAAGAAAAATATCAAACCACTGAAGAAATTTCTGAAAGAACACAGCTGGGTCAGTTTGAGATTGTCTGATGTTTGATTACGCCACAGGCCAAGTTTTTTTTTAAATATATTAAATTATTTTTCCAGATTGTACGTGTGCCAGTTTTTATACGAATCTTCTCTGTAGTGCAAAAAGGGGGCACAAAAATGAGACTTTGTTTGAAGAAGAAAAAACCAAGTTCTTACCTTATAATAAATCTATTTGAAGATACACATTGTTCTAAAATAAAAATCCAGACTCAAAAGTTTTACAGGAAACAGGTTTTATTACTTACATTTCAAAGTTATATATTTCCAACATGCTTTTGAAGTGAGTAGAGGACATATACAGTGTATCACAAACACATGCCATAAATGTAGCTTTCATGCTACAAATCTAAGTGTAAAATGAGTTGCTTCAAGAAATACCGTACCACCTTCTACTCCAAGACTTTTGAAACTCGGTGAGATGGGAAGGATCCGTTTCCTTCATGACAAGTGTAGTTTTGTGTGTTGGCTGCTTATATGTCATGAACTTTGGAAATTTTTTGTCCTAAATGTACTATTCTCTTGTTGGAATCCTAGTCCCAACTAGAGTAATCCCATTAAATTGATTGGTGAATAGTGTGCCAATGTATAGGTATGGCCAGCTGAGACAGTGGCTCTATTCTAGTCATGATTAACAATAGTCGTCAGGTAATTATTCATACTGCTATACATCAGAATCAATTTAAATTTTTGTCTTTTGGTTAACACCAAATTAAAGTGAAATAATACAGCAAAATCCCTGTAATAGCAGGACTAATACCCACAGTTTCAGCAACCCACATCCAACAAATATATTGTTTCTAGGAATTTTCTAGGTCATCCAGGTGATTCTGTGGAATGCTACTTACTATCAGAAGTTACAATTGTCACATGGGAGGATTTAGCAAATGCCTAGAGAAGATACCATATTTTCTAGGTCCTTCAGGCGCTGACTCTAAGATAACTTCTGACTATGTAAAGGAGGAAGCTAAATAAATACATAGATCCCCTGGGAGTATTTGCAATTTGCAGTAGCAAGTGGCTGTTGTGTTAGCTGAACGGGATATTTGCACATGGCTGTTGTATCTTGCCTAGATCTGAACCCTCCAATCTAGAGAATTTGCACTATTTTTTCATGCCTGGAGACGATCCACAAAAACTGAAGACTCAGAGCAGGACCTGATATCTGGCAACCCTGTTTATATTCTCAAGCAACCAATGCGGAATCATAGTATCTCTGAAATTGGAGGCAATGTATAGTCATTATGACTGCAATCAACTGGTAGGTCAATTCTGTATGATATTGTCCAATCCCTATTTCGAGCTGATCATATTAGCAGTAGTTACTGCAACTTGCAGCAATAAATCCCACGTCTCAAGTAAGTCCTGTGAGAATCTTTATCTTTCCTGATATTTTTCTTTATTCAGCTCTCATAAATGACTGATCTGGGTTGCTGTGAGTTTTCCGGGCTGTATGGCCATGTTCCAGATGCATTATCTCCTGACATTTTGCACACGTCTATGGCAAGCATAGAAGTGGAAGATAACCTTCTGACTCTGTGATCTGTTACTGCATTATAAAAGTGGGAGAGAACCTTCCCCACACTGTACATAATTTTATACATCATTATCATGTTTCCCTTTGCCTGACTTTCCGCTGGTCTAAGCAGCCCCAGATAGTGTGATCTTCCAATTCCTTTAGGTGTTTGGATGTCTTTTTTCCACTTTACAAAAAGAATCTGGTGTCTGGATTAAGGAACTAGGCTACAGCTGATGATATAGCAAAATGCAATTCTTTAAGCACAACAGGAAAATCAAATTCAAATTCAGCTTGCTGAAAATCCAATGGCAACCACAAAATGTACGGCTGGCAATTGAAAAAAGAACTGTTTAATTACTTCCAAAATACAATCAAGTGTTTTTGTGTGTGTGTGTGTGATGCTTTTATCTTTCTGAGGCTTATAGGACAGTGTGGGCTTCCTTTGATCACTTGATATCTGCTAGACTTGCAATGTCACCTTCTATCCGTCAGCAGAGAGGGGCCCTGCATCAATGGAGAGAAGCAAGACACTTCCTCTCCTGGCAAATAGCCATGGTATCACAGAGGACCCACTGCTTGTTCTGTCCTTGAGTCAATATCGCAGTGTCTGTCACAGAGCTGAGTCTCCTTGGCAAAAATTAAAGGGCATCTTAGATTAAGATCCCATCACTCAGGCTCTGACACATTCTCATTCCTAGCAGTACCTCATAATTGCTATGATGGAATGCCATTGGAAAGCACATTAGAAATTGCCCACCCCAGAAGTGATCAGTGTGGCCCTCCAGATTATATAGGCCTGTAATTCCACACCTTCATCACCACTGGCTTGCTGGTAGACCGGATGGGAGTTTCAGTGCAACAACATTTATTGGGCTACATTTTACCCAAACTTCTTATGTTCCAAATTTCTGGTTAGTTGTCGAGGGTTTTGTGCACTCATAAAACTCCTATTCTTGTGGAAGTGGCTCTATTAAGGAACTAGGTATCCAAAAACACAGTTGTAGTGGTCTTCTATTCAAACAGCAAAACATGCAGAGACTTTTGTTCTTTCCCAAATAAGCCAGAAAGCTTTTCTTTCTCCTTTGTTGTAGCAGTATACAATGTATATACAAAATATACAAACTTTACAGCTCACTACTCACAGTAGCAATTTTCCAACATATTCTCCAAACAACCATCAGCAACCCTAATCAAGTATACTCAGTGTAACTGCAACCTATATACTACTCAGTTTGCATTAACCACCATGCACTAATCATCGTGGCTTAACTCTTTTGCAGGTGGTCAGGCCCAAGGTATTAACTTTGCTATCACTTAGAAAATGCCAGGTAATTTCCAAATCCTGACATTAGTATGGCTTACTTCCATAAATAAATATTAGAGCATTGCTTCTCAAACTATCTGATATGGGGGCCTGATATTTCCCCTCCCTCCACAACGTGCTAGGGGCTGGTACTATATGCTAAGGGGATGCAACTGTTCCACCACTGAGTAGCACTGGGTTACTGTTTGTGGTTCCAGTTGCAAAACCTGCATTGGTCTGAATGCTAAGTCGCTTTCTAAATACCAATCTATTATATATATATATACACACACACACACACACACACACAAATATTGGGTCCAAAGTAGATGTAACATAATGGTGATTGTGCCTATTTTTTCCTTCTCCAGCCACAAACAATTTTTCCATTCTTTCACTTTTTGTCACTAACCATGGTGCTACATTATGTTTACATCATTGTTGAGATACCCCATGATTACCATTTTTGTGGTGGTGGCAGGGCATAGAGAAATTACTATGAATGTAAGTTGGGATACAGCCAGTTTGTACTTGCATTTCTCATCTACTTCCTTACTAAAGATATGCTGAATAGACTCCTGTTTTGACTCTAGGGTCAAAGGTGGTGCGTTTGATCTGAGACAGAGACTATTTTCTCAAAATAAATTGCGAAAAGGTTCTTTTAAAAATACTATCCTCTGTGCCCTCAGGTTAGCAATATTAATCACAACAAATGAGACATACAAACCAGTATTTATACAGTAAAATAAGGAAGGAAATTACAGCAATACTGATGATTTTATAGTTCTTCTGAATAGCTTCTGGTTTGTATGTACCATTTTCAAGTGGGTAAAAAAGAGGACACAGTCCAACTGTTTTTATTTAAATACCACTGCAAGGATGGAGATGTTACATTAATGTGAATCCAAAGCTGATATAATGGGAAATGTATTGCTCTGGCCTGCTGATTACCAAAATCCTATTCTTTGCTTCAGCAGCATTCTTAGGAGCTGGGGAAATTGGCAGGGGGAGAAAATCCCACTTCTTTCCTTCAGAACTTGATCTGAGTTTGGCTAAGCTCAAGTCAATTAGAGTGGGTACGTAATGGATGAAAGTGATTCATCTTTGTTCCCAGCTATTTGCTGAGCTGTGGTATCTTGACCTTTGTGAACGGGCAGAATAATCCTTTCCTATAGCTAGTCAACCAGATAATGTAGAATGCCTGCTGTATTTGTAACCGTTTGCATAGTTTCTGTCTTGGAGCGCCTTTTCTCTCCCCCCTCCTCCTCTCCCCTTACACACAGAGTGACCTATACCTCCTCCTGTGCTCTTCAAGGGCCAGATGGATTTGCGAGAAGCAAGGCGTGGAGGATTCTAGGCGTGGAATAGCAAAGAGGCGGGCTGGAGGCTTGCCTCTTAGCTTTCCAATAGTAAACTTAATGGGAGAGAGAGCGGGAGTGTGTGTAAGCAAAGCTGAGCAAACACTGTGATCTGTGCTAGCTGGGATGTTTGAAGTATTCAGGAGATGAATAACCCTAACCTTCAAGGTGGTCACTTCTCAGAACCCTTTGCCCTCAGAAGGCCTCCAGTCTACAAGACCACTGTAGGCTCTCATAAGAGCAGTAGTTATGGGATTTCCTTCTGTCCTTCCAGCTTTGTTACCTATTTCGCCATCATCTTGTTGTGTCAAGCTGAAGTCCTGTTGGGACACCCCCAGTGCCTTGACTATGGGCCACCCTTCCAGCCTCCTTTCCACCTGGAATTCTGCTCAGCGTATGAGACGTTTGGCTGTTGCGACCAAGACAAGGACAACACGATTGCAGCCAAATACTGGGAGATCATGGATTATGTCGACCCCCAAGCTTACAAACTGTGTGGAAGGTACATCAAAGATATCTTGTGTCAGGTAAGACAGTGGCTATGTGCCATTTGACTGGGCTTTTGATTGGAAACAACTATGCCAGTGGGTGTATCTATATTGTAGAATTAATTCAGTTTGATCACACTTTCAATGCAGTAACCCAATGCTATGGAATCATGGGAGCCGTAGTTTGGTGAGGCACCAACACTGTTTGAAGAAGACCTTGTAAAAGGCACCTCACATGATTCAGTAGCATTGAGCTATGGAAGTTAAAATGGTGTGAAACTACATGAATTCTACAGTGTAGATACATCTTTTGTGTGTTTAGAGATTATTTTATGAGCAGACACATAGTAAAACCAAATGAGTGCTTTTGCACCTGGCATCCGAATTTCTCAAATATTTATTTATTTATTTATTTATTTATTTTTCAAACTTATATGCCGCCACTCCCCTAGGGCTCGGAGCAACTTACAAGAACAATCAACAATTTAAAAAACATCATAAAAAATATGAAGTTGACACCGCTATAACTGTAATGTCTCAATGGCATGGAATCGTGGGACTTGTAGCTTTACAAAATATTTAGCCCTCTCCTCCAAATTCTGCTGGCGCCTCACTAAATTACAACTTCCATGATTTTGTAGCATTGAGCCATGGCAGTTAAAGTGGTATCAAACTGCATTAATTCTACCTTCTGGCTAGAGAGCAGTAGGTTGCATCCCTTATCACACGTTTGAAGGCATCTTGCAAGAGAGATTATCACCCGTGATCTGTGCATCACTGGAAAACAGATTTTGTGAGCTTCCTAATTGATGGAAAACCTTGAAAACTCTATTTGAACAGTGGTAGCTATGCAGAGAAAGAAATGGATGCATACACCATGAGAATTAAAAAAATTGGAAATTTTTAAAAATAATATTGGCCATACCTTGTTGGCCACATCACTGTTTTGCAACAACCTAGGTTATGTCCCCTAAAAAGTGTTGCAGAATCATTCATGGTGAGAATCTGGTTTCAAGTAAAGAAGCGGAATTGTCTTCTGTTGCTGGAAAGGTGAGGAAAGGAGCAGGTTTCTGCCTGGAAACAAAAGGATAATTGATTCTTCCATTTGTCTGGCAATACAGACAGACTGGTTCACTCTGCAGCATATAACAGACTGAGGTTTTTTGTTCAAAACAGCCCATGGACTTTGGTGTTTTGATTCTCCGATGCCATGAAGGATGTGTTTAGATTGCATTCCAACTGAGTGCCCAGCAAAAGCCCTGAAAGCAGCCTCAGATCTAACAGCTGGCATTCACGCTTGCGGTACAGTCTTCCCCCAGTCTCAGCTGCTCCTTTGCCTCCAGTTTTGCTTTCTGTCTGCCCAGTTTGGGCTGCCCATCTGGCCAAAGGGAGAAGGCAGGGCAGTGAGAACAATAAGTGAAGAAAGGGGAGCCCTTCTTGGCCTCCTGCCTATCCGCCCAGCACAAGGCCAAGAGAATTCCCTCTTTAACACCGAGCCCTGGAGGTCTCTTTGAGCCCTGCCAGCACAAAGCAGCCAAAATACACACACCAGGCAAACACTTAATATTCTCCCAGCTTAGCTTCCTACAATATTATCCGTGCATACTGAATATGCCCTCTTTTAAAAGAGGAAATGCTGCTAAGACTGTGAAGTCAAAATAAATACTCCAAATAGACAGGATTCGGTTTTTCAGAAACCTTATTTTTTATGGAAGGATACTGTGGATAGGAGAAATTTGGAAGAGATAGAGTGAGGAGGGGAATTAAAAGGTATTTTGGTAGTGAATTCATTACTTTTTGGGAATAGCGAATGAAGCAGGGGTCTGCTGGAGAATGATAGTTCCACCATAATTTTAATGTGCTTTGGTATATAGGATGCATTTGTAGGCCTGCTGCTGAGGGACCTCTTTCCAAATACTAGCTTCCGAGGAATTATTTCTTCAGGATTGTCTGTACTGAGGAGGAAAGGGCCAAATTCCTTCTCCCTGTTCTGATTCACATCCCATTAATTCTGACCTCCCCAAACACTAAACTGATCTGATCTGCAGGGTTTCATTTTTTACAACCTACTCATTAAAACCACCACATTTAGTCATGTCTGGTTTTCCACTTAATCATGCTTGTTATGTCTGAACAGCACAGCTGTCATTAACCTGGTACCCACCAGATGGGTTGGATTACCATTTCCCATTGTTGGCTGGGGATGATGAGGGTTGTCATCTAGTAAATCTGGAGGATTCCAGATTGATGCAGACTACTCTGCGCAAATGCTGCATTGATCTGTATTAGCATCTAGTGTTTTTGGTAAAACCCATGATCTCTCAGAAATCAGAACTGTTTCATTACCTAATATGTTTTATGTAAAATTGTGTATGTTTGTGTATCTTAAACTCACTTGTAGACTTATAGCAAGTAATACTCTGAAGTAGCTTTGCCAGTTCCTTCCTCTGACCTATATCCTACAGCACCTGGTATTTGTTAGTGGTATCTCATGTGTATTCTAAGCAAGGTGAAGCCTGCTTAGCTTTCAAGATCAGGCAAGATCTGCTGCCTTTAAAGTATTTATATTGTTTATCAATAATTACAGTAGGACAGTTTGCATTTCATAGGCCACTCTGCATGCCTTTATAGGAATGTCAGTTCATAATTTTTAGCATATTTAAGTAATTTATTATTCTTATCATCCTAACTACTATTTCTTCTGCGGTTGTTGTTATTATCAAAAAACCATACAAAAACTTCAGAAAAGTATAAACATAAATATTATTTTTAAAACAATTAACATTAGAAGTTAAAAACATTAAAAATCACCAAAATCAGTACATACAAATAATAAAACAGCAGAAGACACCATTAAGCTCAGCCAAGTCAGTTTCTAAAAGCCCAAATGGCATAAGAATGCATTAACTTAATGGCAGAAGAAAAGAAAGGGTGGGCCTTTCCTGGCCTCTTTAAGGAGGAACTTCTGTAGTCTGGGAGCAGTTACTGAGAAGGCCCTCATCCTTGTTCCAACTTAACAAGTACGTAGAAGTTCCCTCCATGTGTTCGTGTAGCCTACTCCCAAGTAAGTGAGTATATGATAGATTGCAAGATTACATAGATTGTTATTCCTTGGAGGGCTCAATTACCATAACAGTCTTAACATTTCTTAGCGTGATTACTTTCTCCTAGGGCCCTTCCACACAGCCATATATCCCAGAATATCAAAGCAGTAAATGTTG
Organism: Anolis carolinensis; assembly: GCF_035594765.1. Classification (NCBI taxonomy): domain Eukaryota; kingdom Metazoa; phylum Chordata; class Lepidosauria; order Squamata; family Anolidae; genus Anolis; species Anolis carolinensis. The sequence continues at coordinate 36,866,356 of NC_085841.1, read as the reverse complement.
TGACTGCGCCTTCGGGGATTATGGTTGATGGGGATGGAATTCGAAGAGGAAGAAAAAACCCTCGTGATGAGGGTTCACTGGAGGAGTTGCGCAGGAAGCGACTTAGAGAGCTATATGGGGGATCTTCTGAGGAAGATTCAGATGGGGAGATGGTTGCTGAGGAACAGGTGGTGGCTGGGGAAGCGGGCACTGAATGGGCAGAGCCACCGGAGATGTCTGGGGATTTGGGGTCTATGGATACTTCTGAACCTGGGGTTTCTGCAGGAGCTGATCCCAATTGGGATGCTTGGAGAAGGGAGGATGGTTCTTTAAGTGTTCATGGGGCTAAGTGTGGGCAGGATGATTGGGACTCCGATGAATTGCTAGGTACTCCAGATCCACGAGCTCTAGCTGTGTGGAGTTCAGACTCTGAGTAGATTTGGGACACCTGGTGTTTGGGTGTGAGTGTTTGGTCACCCAGGAGGAAGGGGAATAAAATGGGAATGTTTGGCCACTGCACTTTGCGTGTGGCAAGGTGTTGCTGAGGCGCCATTGGGATCTCTGTGCTTTCGTGAAGACTGGACTTGGACTGTGACTCGGATCTGCTGATACCATCTTTGTGCCTTTTCGTGGACGTGGTTTGGATGACTGCACCCTCTTCGGACTCTGGATTGGTATTTGACCTGGCTTCTGTCTTCGCCCTCTGACTGACTACTTCTCCCGGCTTCTGACTACTGGTTTGTCTTTCGGAATTTCTGCTGCCTCCTGACCTGAACTTGGATTCTTCTGACGACGGCTATTCATCATCCCTTTGAGGCTCTCGGCTTAGCTGCACCGTGGAAGCAGTTTTACTGCTTTTCTAGTTTGTTTATTTTCCAGCAATTAACTATTTGTTTTCCAAAGCTGAATTGAAGCGTTATTTAGTTTTTTATTGAATGCCAGCATGGGAAATTAGCGTGGCTCGTTTTTGAGTTACTATTGTCCAATCTACTCTCGAAACACTGATAAGTGAAGTGTTTCAAGGATATTTCCTGTGTTTATGTTATTTTTTGGCTTATCTTCGGAATAAACTCTGTTTTGTAACTGGCGTCTGACTCTTGACAGAAAATCCCACAATATCTGCTTTGAACTGGGTTATCTGAGTTCATACTGCCATATATTCCAGTTCAAAGCAGATAATGTGAGATTTTATTCAGTTGTATGGAAGGGGCCCCAGTGTGATTACTTTCTGTACTTCAGACTGATAATGCTGGAGGAAGCTCAACTATGTAGGCATCTTGTTGGCCTAATTTTGCCAGATCATGGGGACGTAGGGCCTTTCAGTCTTTCATGACCCAGTTTTATGGGGGCTCTGGCTATTTGTGATCCATTTGAAGTCTCATTCTTATTGCCATAATTCCTCTTCAACAAAGGGAAACTTGCACTCAATCCTTGTTCCTCCCAGCAAACAGACATCCTGACTATAAATCATATAGTAAATTACCTTACCTGGGGAAGCCAAAATGTAGCTCCCCATATAATGTTGGATGACCATTCCAGCACTCTTTACTGTTGTCTTGCTGTTAGGCCTGATGGAAGTTGCAGTCCGAAAGGTAAGGATTGTTTGAGCAAAGAGCTAAGTGTTTTCCAAACTGGCATTCTCCAGATGCAGAGCCAACTGTGCTGGCTGTGGAATTCTGAGAAGCGTGACCCAAAGGTGAGTTTTCAATGCTTTGAGATCCAGTTCAGCTAGACCAAATGTCCAAACCAGGGTGGTAGTGGTGTTGGGCCCTGGGGTGGCGGTGATGGTGCGCATGACAGGAGAGAGGGTGCTATAGTGACATGCCATAGCTTCGCCACCACTGTGCTAGACTGTGTCTTCCACCATCTCGAAACAACATGGGCAATTTGGCTGGGGATTATTGGGAAAGCATTGCAATATTCCCACAGGGCATCATATCTCTTTAACTGATTACAGTTTGCAGTTCTATAGGAAAATGCAAAAAAAAATCTGCTTGTGCAGGGAGAAAAATAACAAGTTTTAATAGCTCATCCATCTGTAGTTTTCACTGGTAAATTGGGAAAGACTGCTAATCTTGTATAGCCGTAAACTAAAGATTATGTGGAAGCAACTTTTCCAAGAGGGGATGAGATCATTACAAATTGGCAGACATAATAGTAATGAGAACCTAAAGGATTCATATTTCTGTATCCCTATGAGGTAGATCTTGGAACAGACTGAATTGCACTGAATTACTCACTTGCAATCTGACATAGATGGTAATCTTCTGGGTTTCCTTAGACCAGGCATGGACAAACTTGGGCCCTCCAGGTATTTTGGACTTCAATTCCCACATCTCCTAACAGCCTATGCCTGCCCTAAGTTTGCCCATGCCTGCCTTAGACCCTAAGGCACCCTTCCTCAATCTTGTACCATCCATATATATGATATATCACAAGTTCCAGAACTTGGTAGATAGCATAGGCACGGCAGCACATGTGGTAAGTACAAGGTTGCAGAAGGCACCCAGGAAATATTTTAAATGAGCATGGGTACCCAGCAATGCCTAGGTTATTTGAAAGGCCTTTTTGGATGTTAGGTAATATCAGTTTGGTCATATGTTTTGCTATGTCTTAGAAAAATCTCAGCCTTTCCTGTTGTTTTTTATGAATGCTCCCATTAGAAAGTGCATAAGGATGTGGGTAAACTACAATTCCCCAAAGTCTTGGGTCAACCCTCCCAAAACTCCCCAGTATACAAAGTTGGCCATGTTGGGTCTGTGTGGCAAGTTTGGTCACTTGCTGGGTTCAGTGTTCTCTGAATACAGGTGAACTATAACACTCTGATGCCAAGGTCAATTACCCCAAGTTGGCAGCACTGGGTCTATGTGCCAAGTTTGGCCCAGATCTGTCATTGGTGAGGTTCAGAGGGTTTATGGAATACAGGTGAACTATAACTCCCAGAGCTAAAGGTCAATCACTCCCAAAGTCCAACAGTGTTCCCAGTTGGCCATATTGAATTTCTGTGTCATGTTTGGTACAGATCCATCATCAAATGGGTTCAGTGTTCTCTGAATATGGGTGAACTATAACTCCTGGATGTCAAGGCCAATCACCCCCAAACCCACCAGTATGTAAATTTGGCCATGTTGGGTCTGTGTGCCAAGTTAGTTCCAGGTCCATCATTGGTGCGGTTCAAAGTGCTCTAAAATTGCAGATGAACTATACATCCCAGTTCCTAGAACTCCTATAAATCATGGTAAATTCTCCCCAAACCTCTCCAGTATGTTCAGTTGCTGATCAATTATCTGTTTGCCATGAGCCATAGGAAAGGGTTAAGGGAGAGGCAGTGGGCAGGGTCATGCAAATTGACAGGGAAAGGAACACTGGGGTGTGCTCTCTGTAACCTGCAATGTCCTGGGAAGGAGTGACTTGTTGGCTCCTCAACACTGGGAATTCAGCCTGTTTGTGGAGGCCAGAGGCTGTCTGTGTGAGCGGACATCCGGGCCACGTACACACATACAGATTTTCATTTTTATTACGTGTATAGAAGATAGATGTGTATTGATAATAGATGATTCCTACAGCTATTAAAATCACTTTAATTGTCATTGCTCCTCCCTGTGATTCATAATTTAGCAAGATTTTAACAAAGAACTCTTAAGTACCACCCTAAACTACAGATCCCAGGAGCCCTTAGAATGGAGCTATGAGATTAAAATGGCATCAACATTCTATAATTATATGATATTTCTTCAGGCATTTTTTATCTTCAATGGATATTAGCTGTATTCTTTGAAACAGTGATAATTCAGGAGTGAGGTCTGGACTAGGAAGATGGTATGCGCTCCAAAGGAAATTAGGGGAAGAAAAGTCCTCCTTTTGTTGGAAGGACAAATGAAGTTTCTTTTGTTGCTTTGCCTTTATTCCAAGGATATAGTTTTTTTCACTTCTCAAATGAAAAATGTATTCTTCCATGTGTAATGCTTGTAAAACTAAGCTATGGCTTAAAAGAATTTGGAGGAATTGTATCAGTATACCCTCTTGGGAACTCCATCAATCCTAGCCCAAGACATTTTATTGTATTAGTCAGAACAGCAAATTATATCTCCCCAAATCTATTTAAGATGAGGTACATAATTGCCAAAGACAGCCAAGTTATTTTGACAGAGAATGCAGAAATTTCCATATTTAAAAGCCCAATAACAAATTAAAAATGAACAACTAGCTGCCCTTTCCTTACATTCATATCTCTTAGCAGAGGTGACTGCCTCATTCTGTCTAATAGTAGCCTGACATTTATAAACAATAACTTCAACTAGGACTCATGTATTTGCCATTAAGCAGATTAAGGTGACTATCTCAGGCAACCCAACATCTAGAAGCTGTGAGAAGATACTGGAGAACAGAGCTGTTTATGTATCTTGGTCTTCCCTGCACCGTAAAAGGTAGCTTGTCTATACCAGGCTACAGTCTGCCCTTTCTGTCAGGAAAAAGGCAGTCCAAAAAAGTCAGGGGATGCAATTTGTGGTCATAAAAGCAGTCTTGGGGTATCCATGTGTATCTGTAGAGCTGCACTTTCCCCTTTCCTACTCTAATGGAGCTTTGGTTGTGGGAAAGAAGGAATGTTTCACAGAGCCCTTCTACACAGGCCCATGATAAGTAGTGGGTTTACCTAATCAGGTAAATCCAGATTAATGTGGAATAAACTTAGATTTCCGTTTTCTCCACATTAATTTGACACCTCGAAAGATCGGGACCTTAACATTATGTTGTGACTGCGCCTTCGGGGATTATGGTTGATGGGGATGGAATTCGAAGAGGAAGAAAAAACCCTCGTGATGAGGGTTCACTGGAGGAGTTGCGCAGGAAGCGACTTAGAGAGCTATATGGGGGATCTTCTGAGGAAGATTCAGATGGGGAGATGGATGCTGAGGAACAGCTGGGGGCTGGGGAAGCGGGCACTGAATGGGCAGAGCCACCGGAGATGTCTGGGGATTTGGGGTCTATGGATACTTCTGAACCTGGGGTTTCTGCAGGAGCTGATCCCAATTGGGATGCTTGGAGAAGGGAGGATGGTTCTTTAAGTGTTCATGGGGCTAAGTGTGGGCAGGATGATTGGGACTCCGATGAATTGCTAGGTACTCCAGATCCACGAGCTCTAGCTGTGTGGAGTTCAGACTCTGAGTAGATTTGGGACACCTGGTGTTTGGGTGTGAGTGTTTGGTCACCCAGGAGGAAGGGGAATAAAATGGGAATGTTTGGCCACTGCACTTTGCGTGTGGCAAGGTGTTGCTGAGGCGCCATTGGGATCTCTGTGCTTTCGTGAAGACTGGACTTGGACTGTGACTCGGATCTGCTGATACCATCTTTGTGCCTTTTCGTGGACGTGGTTTGGATGACTGCACCCTCTTCGGACTCTGGATTGGTATTTGACCTGGCTTCTGTCTTCGCCTTCTGACTGACTACTTCTCCCGGCTTCTGACTACTGGTTTGTCTTTCGGAATTTCTGCTGCCTCCTGACCTGAACTTGGATTCTTCTGACGACGGCTATTCATCATCCCTTTGAGGCTCTCGGCTTAGCTGCACCGTGGAAGCAGTTTTACTGCTTTTCTAGTTTGTTTATTTTCCAGCAATTAACTCTATTTGTTTTCCAAAGCTGAATTGAAGCGTTATTTAGTTTTTTATTGAATGCCAGCATGGGAAATTAGCTGGACTTGGACTATGATTTGAATCTGCTGTTATCACCTAGCTTGGCTCTCGCTGTGTCTTATCGTGGACCTGTTTTGGATGACTGCACCCTCTTCAGACCTTGGATCGGAATTTGACCTTGCTACTGCCTTCGCCCTGTGATTGATGACTACTATCGGCTTTTGACTCCTGGCTTGCTCTTTGGACACCGCTGTTATTTCCTGACCTGACCTTGGAATCCCGGACGACGTCTTTTCACCATCCTTTTGGAGCCTTCGGCTTTATCCACATTGTGGAAGCAGTCTACTGCATTCTTAGTTTGTTTGTTTGTTTCCTGACCAATTTGGTGTTTTCTTTTGGGAACTGTTCCTTTGAAAACTACAGAGCCGGCTGGCAGGGCTTGGACTCAGAAAGTGCAGTTTGCACTAAGTTTGTTTAGCTTTGTTTTTCCCTGCTTGTGTTGCTGAATTATATTTTTGTTTGAACTGCTCTTGAAGCACTGATAGTGAAGTGTTTCAAGGTTTTTTCTGTGTTAACATTACCTTTTGGCTTATCTGCTGAATAAACTCTATTTTTGTTCGCTAATTGGCGTTTGACTCTTGACACATTAGGTTCAGATCTTTGCAGGTTCTGGGCCTGTGGAGATTGACTCCCGGGATGGGTCAATCCACACAGCCATCCTGGTTCTTTGAGTTCCTGGATCCCAAATGAGTGAGTGGGTGCCCCCTTCCCTCCAGCCCCCCATTTCCTCAAAACAACTTACCAGAGGGGCCTGCCAGCAGTGCAGGCCCCTCAGCAGAGTACTCCTGATGTGCAAAAATGGTGGGGGGAGGTGGGGGAGGCCTGGGTTGATCCTGGATGGCATCTAGCCACCCCTCAAGGGGAGCCTGGCATTTGGGTTGGTGGTGGGGACAGAAACCCGGGAGGAAGTGCTCTATTTGGAGGGGCCCACAGTCACTAAGGCCCCGTCTACACTGCCATGTAATGCAGTTTGAAACTGCATTGGGCTGAGTAAGAGTGCAGGAGTCAAAAGTGTTGGTCTAGGTCTCAGACTAAAGCCTCTGCAAAGAGTTATGAATCTCATTTGGCCCCCCATCTACATCACCACATATGCAGTTTGAATCTGCATTATATGGTCAGTGTGGATCCTCAGCCAACCAAAGATCCTAAGACACCATGTATATCCATCCAGCTGTTTTGGATGTCAGCACCCAGAGTCCTTATATGGCAATGTAGATGGGGTCCAAGTGAGGTTCATGACTTGCATTTCAGTGGCTGCGTTTGATTGATGAAACCAAGTCCTACTCCCTTCGCAGGCAATCTTCCTGAGACTCCGCATTTTGCCAGTGACAAATTGTTTTAACATCTAGTTTATCTGCTGCTTTTCCTTATTCCAGGAAGACTTTCCTTTCCAGCAGTCAACCCCCACTGGGAAGCCACTAAAAGCTTTCTTTTGCTGAGTGATTTACAGAGCTGCCATGGAGTATCATACTCCAACCAGAAGTTTCACTGAATCTTTGTTATGCTGAATGGAGAAGAGTATGACTATACATGTTACCCAAGTTCCTTGCATGAACAGGATTAATGTATGAACCAGACCAACAAGGAGCATTCCTTTTACTTCATAGTAACATATTAATAACCAAGGTGATTCTAAAATTACCCTCATACAGGTTTTTCTGGGCAAGATTTGTTCAAAAGCAGCTTGCCATTATTTCCCTTTAAGACTAAGAAATAGTGACTTATCCAAGGTAATTCAATGGGTTTCATGTCTGAACAAGAATTCAAACCCACGTCTCCATCTCCTTTAATTCATAATGATAGAACTAGTCAGAAATTATTGTTATTTCTGTCTCATCCTTTCTTTTGACTCTATTCTGAATCAACTCATTGTTTGATATTGAATATGTAATGTTTTAATGTTTTCAAAACGGAATATTTAAAGCTGACTCTCTAGAGTATTTACCAGATGACTTTTCCAATACATGAGGAGAACACATTCAAACTGTGTGTACATTGGGTTAGAGTCTAAATCAGTGGGTTTTAAGTTAACCCAACAGAGTCGGGGCTCACCTAGCTATTTCCTCCAATATATTGAAGCAGTGGAGCACTTTTGGCAATTCTGCTGGAGTTGAACTACAAATTCCCTAAACCCATTTGCCATGATAGCTGGAGTCTGTGGTAATTTGAAATCCAACTTAGTCAAGGATTCCCTCCCTTCTTACAAAAGGTCAGATTTTTGAGATTGGAGTACATTATCTATTTGAGGTGTCCTTTTACTAATTAGTCTGCACATGCAGGAGCTCAGTGAATGCTGCAAGCTCACAGACAGGGCCGATTTCACAGTCTGCTGACATATTTTTAACCTCTTAACAGGAATGTTCACCCTATGCAGCTCATCTGTATGATGCTGAAAACCCTCAGACACCGCTTCGGAACCTCCCTGGTCTTTGCTTCGACTACTGCTCAGAATTCCACCTCTATTGCCGTTCCGCCATCACTTTGCTTACAGATGACAAGAACATCCAAGAATGCTGTGAGAAGAACAAGACCCGCTTCTGCAATTTCCTCAACATCCAGGATGAAGACTACTGCTTTCCTGATGTGCTGAAAAATACGGACCTTAACCGCAACTTGGGGTCTGTGGTGGCAGACAGGAAAGGCTGTCTTCAGCTGTGCCTACGCGAGGTGGCCAATGGGTTGAGGAATCCGGTGCTGATGTTGCACGCCAATGACAACACCCACCGCATGTTCATAGCTGAGCAGGTTGGCATCATCTGGGTCTTTCTTCCAGATGGAAGTCGGCTTGAAGAACCCTTTCTAGACATTAAAAACTTGGTATTGGCCACCCCCTGGGTTGGAGATGAGAGAGGTTTCCTCGGCATGGCCTTTCACCCCAAATACAAAGACAATGGAAAATTCTACATTTACTACTCTTACCAGGACAAGAAAAAGGTGGAAAAGATCAGGATCAGTGAACTCAGAGTCTCTGCATCAGATATCAACAAAGCTGATGCAATCACAGAAAGGTAACATTTTTCATTAGGCATGCTTCTTTGGTGAGATGGTTCTCTTACTTTTTCATAATTTTTTCAGGTACTTCTCATTTTTATCTTCACAATCAACCTGTGTCATCATTTAGGCTGAAATGCATGAATTGAGGCTGCCTATATCTTCCACTAAAACAAAAAATCAAATCCAGGCATTGAAAAACATGAGTTAGGGTTAGGAATGATAGAAATAGTCTTTCATCCCAAGGGTCATTGCTGTTCCAGCTCTGATCATGCAAATGTGTATTATTTTCTATCAAATGTTGCAACTACCATATATACTCAAGTATAAGCCAAGTTTTTCAGCCCTTTTCTAGCTTATACTCAAGTAGGGGTCCTGGCCGTCTTATATTTGGGTCGGCTTATACTCAAGTATGTAGGTAATCAGAGTTGGAAGTCTTATCTTATTAAAGTCTTATTATTATCTTAAATTGCAGTTTATGTAAATATTCAAAAGCATTTAACCTACTGATGCCTCAATTAATATAATTTTATTGGTATCTATTTTTTTTATTTTCGAAATTTACCAGTAGCTGCTGCATTTTCCCATCCAAGTCTTATACTCAAATCAATACAATTTCCCAGTTTTTTGTGGTAAAATTAGGGGCCTCAGCTTTTATTTTTGTCGGCTTATATTCGAGTATATAGGGTACTTTTTAGAGGTGTGAGGGTATGCTGTAGTCCTCCAGACCTCCAGAGGGCAGTAATAATAATAATAATAATAATAATAATAATAATAATTATTATTATTATTATTACTGCCCTCTGGAGGTCTGGAGGACTACAGCATACCCTCACACCTCTAAAAAGTAATAATAATAATAATAATAATAATAATTATTATTATTATTATTTTATTTTTATACCCCGCCCCATCTCCCCAAAGGGACTCGGGGCGGCTTACATGGGGCCAAGCCCAGGTCACAAACAATATAAAAACATAACAATAAAACAATCAATCAACAATAAAACAAGTCATAGGTCAAAATACAATAAATATACTATGATAAAATCCTGGGTTGGCTCTAAAAAGAAACTGGGCCAAAAAAGTGGAATTAGTGTCAGATTCAATCAGGGTGAGGTAGATCCCAGAACTATTGCCCTGTTAAAGTGCTGGCGAAGGCATAAACTAAGGAATAGGATATAATAAGTGAGATAAGCAACAGGTCAATCCGTTACTATGGAAATCACTCACCAAAGGCCTGTTGGAAGAGCCAAGTTTTCAAAAGCCCTTAAAGCAGTCCAGCTCTGCTCTAGAGTCTATAACCCAGTGGTTCTCAACCTGTGGGTCACCAGGTGTTTTGGCCTATAACTCCCAGAAATCCCAGCCAGTTTACCAGCTGTTAGGATCTCTGGGAGGTGAAGGCCAAAACATCTGGGGACCTAGAGGTTGAGAACCACTGTTATGGCCCAAGATGATCTTCACTGGACCAATGCCTTCTAAGAAAGGAGTTACTTGAAATCCTATTATAAATATTTCTTCAATTGTGCTCAACTGCTGGAGATGTGTAAGGAAGCAGAAAGTGGAACCACTGTGCATTTTTCATCATTCACACTACAATAGGAATTATCTGATGTAGAATGATATTACATGAAAAACTCCGCAAGCCCATACAGACAGCAATGGTGGGATTGTGTTCAAGAGTTGTTCTGATCTGCTATCTGGGTTTCTTTCTCTGTTATGGCTGAGGATTGGCAGTGGAGGATGTGTAGTCTGGCAAGGGCAATGACCTGTTCACAGAAGAACATGTAAGTGATTGCCTCCCTCTTCTTCATTATTGATATGTTGATGATAATGCTAGAAGCAATGTCCTGACCCTATCTTATTTCCAGAGAGGACAAGCTGTGGTCCTCACAACATCACTATGCAGCCAACAGATTTCAGCAGAAGGACATCATTGATAAAGGAATATTAAAGTAGCCTTTTGCTTGGTTTAGGAAAAGTTAAACACCAAACATTATACAGATAAGATGTTCTGTTTAATGAATAAATATTGTTCTTTTGAACTAGGAAGGCCTTGAAGCTCATCCAAAAGATGCAACTGTCTGTCTCCTTCCCCATATTTTCTGAATTATTATTTTCTTCCACTTTAGGAATCTCTTAGAGATTGAAGAACCAGCTGCAAATCACAATGGGGGACAGATTCTGTTTGGCCTGGATGGCTATATGTACCTGTTTACAGGGGATGGAGGAAAAGCTGGCGATCCTTTTGGTAAATTTGGGAATGCTCAGAACAAGTAAGCAAAACACAACTTTCCAAAAATGATAATTTCAGTGTGATTGTTTCAAAATTCAGCACACATTTCAAAAAGCCATGAGTTCCACTTTATTAAGTCAGGCAGACAAAATACACTTTGACCCAAGGGCTTGTTAAAAAGTGTCTTCTTTGGGATGTTCAGTTGTCTTTTTTGGAAAAAGAAAAAGTCTGTCAAGAGGGTTTGGTTTAAGGTGAGATATGGTGAAGGGAAGAAACCACACCAAATTAATCTCCTGTTGGGCTTCTAACATGCATTTACCCAAACAGGCTTTTAAAAAACATTAAATGCCATGTGGAACTGCTCTATTCTGGAAAAAGAATTGTTTTAATTATGACAATTCAATTTATTATAATTTAGAATTATAATAGACTTTGCTATAGCATAGGGAAAAGCGGGAAATGATAAGGATTAGGAGTGGTGATAGCTTCCAGTTTCAATTTCTCCTGAAGACATATCTATTTTCTTCAATTGTTTTGATAGATACTGGTTTTTGATTTTTAAACTTTTATTGTCTTTAGCTGTTAATTGCCTCAATTGCTATTTTTTCAGAATGAAAATGTAATGAATGAATGAAAAAATTATTTTATTCCTTGACTTTTTCCTCCTCAGGAGTAGTTTATTAGGAAAGGTTTTGCGGATAGATGTGGATGGAAGAAGCTCTGACGGGAAGCCTTACCGCATTCCTCCTGACAATCCTTTTGGCTCTGACCCTAAAGCCCTACCAGAAGTCTATGCCTATGGGGTGAGGAACATGTGGAGATGTTCTGTGGACAGAGGTGACCCACTCACCCATAAAGGAAGAGGAAGGATATTTTGTGGAGATGTTGGCCAGAACAAGTTTGAAGAAGTGGACATAATTGTTAAAGGCGGAAACTACGGTTGGAGAGCTAAGGAAGGTTTTGAGTGCTATGATATCAAGCTTTGTCAAAATTCATCCTTAGGTAAAGAAGTGACTGGTTATTTTTAATAAGTTCATTGAAATCGCCTCTCTTATTTGTAAAAAACATTTGCTCAGTTATCATACTGCAGATGTAATTTGTTTACAGCTTTGGGCATATGTTGGAAGTGTATAGACACTTCATAAAAAATACTGTTATGTGCTAGTTCTCCAGCAAACAAATGAACAGGTGAAAAATGATGGTGGTGAGAGATTTGGATTGAGGAAACTATGTCTGGAAAGGTGTTAAATGATTTCCACAATATTTTTGAAGTGTTTTAAATCCATGCCATATGGAAATGGCTTTGCTAAACAGGAGACAACCAACTAAAGATCCTAGGTCACTGTGTATGTCCATTCAGATGTTTTGGATATCAGCTCCCAGAGTCCTTACCTTGCATGGACAATAATAAGGGAAAGGGAGAATTGTAGTACCTAGGTTATATGTGTTAGTGCAGAGTTTTCCAAACTTTTCATGTGACATACTTTTTAGACAAGCATCATTTCGCAACACAGTAATTCTGTTTTACTAGCAAACCAAAGGTTAAACCAACACCTTATAAGAGATATGGACACAGACATAAATTGTAACAAAACATATCTTATGACTTGTGACTTGGGAGGAATTACCAATTACTTACTTTACTTAGGCAATCCCTCATAGCCCGAGGATGATGGCCCTCCAAGTGTAGTGTCTTGGCAGTGGATGTGTGGATGGCTGTGGAGACCTATTCTTGATCTGCATGTTCTTCCGCGGTGAAGACATTGGTTTTCAGATGGAAGGTGGTCCTGGTCAGGGTTGGCTTGATGCACCTTCCTCTTGGCATGTTTCTCCCTTAAGCCCTCCATTTGTGCCTTTTCAAATTCTGCTGCACTGCTGGTCACAGCTGACCTCCAGTAAGAGCGCTCAAGGGCCAGGGCTTCCCAGTTCTTGGTGTCTATGCCACAGTTTTTAAGGTTGGCTTTAAGCCCATATTTAAATCTCTTTTCCTGTCCACCAACATTCTGTTTCCCGTTCTTGAGTTGGGAGACAGTGATCAGGCATTCGGACAAGGTGGTCAGTCCAGCAGAGTTGATAGTGTAGGAGCATCACTTCAATGCTGGTGGTCTTTGCTTCTTCCAGCATGCTGGAATTTGTCTGCTTGTTTTCCCAAGAGATTTGCAGGATTTTTCAGAGGCAGAGCTGATGGAATCATTCCAGGAATTGAGTATGATTTGACATGTGCGGAATTATTAATTGGCACCTTTGCGCAACACAGTAATGTGTTGCGACACACAGTTTCGAAAGCTCTGTGCTAATGTGTAATGCAGAGATGGGTATTGGGGCAACTGTTGTTTGGATACAATTCTAGACTTCATCGCTAATAGTAATACATTATTGTAATTGTAATCCAAAGATACCAGGAGATCAGTAGTTGATCTCCCCACTACATCACCAATATAATTAATATTTTCCTCCTGGTTCTTATGGATCTGGTGCCTTGTACTCTCCTGAGTAAGAATTTGATGTAAAATAGCTTTAAAGGTAAAAGTTTTCCCCTGACATTAAGTCTAGTCATGTCCGACTCTGGGGGTTGGTGCTCATCTCCATTTCTAAGAGTCAGTGTTGTCTGTAGACACCTCCACGGTCATGTGGCCGGCATGACTGCATGGAGCACTATTACCTTCATGCCAGAATGGTACCTAATGATTTACTCACATTTGCATGTTTTTGAACTGCTAGGTTGGCAGAAGCGGGGGCAAACTTCAAGATAGCTCACCCTGCTCCCCAGATTAGAACCGCCAACCATTCAGTCAGCAAGTTCAGCAGCTCAATCCACTGTGTCACTGGAGACTCCTAAAATAGCTTTAGAAAATGTCAAATTTAACATTCCAGTCATATGAAAATAATTTCTTTTTCCCTCAGCTATTAAAGATTCAAGAGCCTTGACCTTTTTGCATATAGACATACTTTGTACTATGTATTGTGTGGACTGAGATGGCAGTATGATAAGCTGAGGAAGAAGCTGGTTAGAATAGTCAATGCTCATGGATTATCTTGAAGTACAATATCAATTTTTAGGGTGGAGCCGACAATATCTTCTCCTGATCTGATTGATAGCTCTGCATTTCTGCACATTGGGTCATCAAACAGATTCAATAGACTGTTCTCTGTTGTAACAGATGATATACTTCCAATATTTGCCTATGGACACTCTGTGGGGAAATCAGTCACTGGAGGATATGTCTACAGAGGATGTGAGTCTCCAAATTTGAACGGCCTCTACATTTTTGGTGATTTTATGAATGGGTAAGACATTTAATTCAATTCATTTTAAAATATTCTATATTGGGTTCTGATACATATTCAAGTAATTTTTATCTTCAGAATGTTCCAAATTCTGTCCTTTCCACCAAATTTCAAAAATCCAGTGCTGGGCTTTTTTGGTTTACCGATATTTGTTTTTTATTAGCAAGTTTTACTGATGGCTACCTAGACCAGTGTAGCCTTCAACTTTTTGAAACCCACCTTTAATCCAAGTATACATTTTGGAAGCCATTTTGTAAACTTTGTTACTTTATGTTTGTATGTTTGTGCTACAGCTCACTTGCATGTATTTTGGACTGCTGGTCCTAGAATTTCTGACCCACTGTCTACGTTGGTTGGAGCCAATGAGTTCTGTAGACCACACTGGCAACTGGAGGATACCACACTGCAATCCCTTATGATATTGGGTCTCATATCCTAGTAGACCACCTAATGGAAACACGTGACCATGGCAAATAAGCTGGGTGCTATTAGAATCATAGAATTGTAGATAGGGTCCAGGGAGGGGACCCCTGTTACCCTTTCATCACTAAGAATGTACAAGCAACATTTTCCCTTTAACATTAAATTCAATGGAATTATGAAACCATGAAACATAAGGTTTTGTTTTTTCATCCAGTCGACTTATGGCTTTGCAGGAAGATGAGAGAACAAACAAATGGAAGAAGCAAGACATTTGCATTGGTAACTCTGTAACCTGTGCTTTTCCAGGGCTGGTCAGCTCTTATAGCAAATACATTATCTCCTTTGCTGAGGATGAAGCAGGTAATAATTGTTGCTATTGTCTTTTGTCTATTGAAATTATGTGATGGATGTTACAACTTGTGTCAGTCTTGATTATGTAGAAAAGGGGTGAGCAATAGGGTTGGCTTGAGAACTAAATTTCTGAGGCTATACAAACTGCCAAAAATGTGTGTGTGTGTGTGTGTGTGTGTGTGGGCAGGAAACAAAATTGTAGAAGGACTTGATTATAAAAAAAATTGATATATTGTTTTAAAGATAACCAGTGCAAAGGGTTGAAATGGGGTTGCAACTTATCCCAAGGGTGGATTACTGCTCCTGGAGACTTCCAGGAGAGATACTGCAGTCCCTTTTGGGTGGCAGAAAAAGAGTGGGCCAAGAAATTTGGAAGGATCAAGAGCCACAAAAATACCCTTGGAGGCTGTACTTTGCTCATTGCTGTTGTAGAAGAATTGCAATCTCCTTAACCTAGATTCCAATTGTGCCTGAAACCATTCTTTCTCTCTCTCTTTGTTATTTCCAGGTGAACTATATTTTATGGCCACATCTTATCCCAGTGCCTACGCTCCACATGGCTCAGTTTACAAATTTGTGGATCCTGCAAGGTTGGTACTTTTTGATTCATGCCATCTCTAAGACATACATTATTGGACTGAATGTTGATACGTGGCCCAGTGATACCCACGGTGCATCTACACTGCAGAATTAATGCAGTTTGACACTTGAACTGCCATGGCTTAATGCTATGGAATCATGGGAGTTGTAGTCTTTTTCCTACTTGTCAAAGAGTGCTAGTTCTTCACAAAACTACAAATTCCAGGATTGCATAGCATTGGGCCATGGCAATTAGGTGGTGCCAAACTGCATTAATTCTACAGCGTAGATGGAACCTAAATCCAAAGGTCAATCCCAACCAGAGTAGACTTACTGAATGTTGTATGTCAATGGCTATTTAATTTCAATTGACTCAGTGAAATTGTATCATTGGACTTTATTGGGCCTTGAGGCTAAGCATCATAGAACCTGATAGTGCTTGGCTCTGAGTTGACATGTCTGGGATTTCTATGTATGTTTTTTAATAGAGTCAAGGCTGGACATGTATTTTTTTCAGTGGACCCATACCAATGGGATCTGCCTTTTTGAATTACAATTAACATTCATACTTTTCTTGATTAAGTCCTACCTTTCTAATGCATCAATACATTGTGACCTTCAATGGATAGAACCTATTATTGCACTCACTGTGGAGCCTTTACTAGGTATTTAAGTAGTTATCTTTAGAGATCAAAAATGTTATCTTTTGGCTTCCAGCTTCCAGAATTCCCCAACCAGCATGGTCTTTTGCGGTGAGAATCTGTGAATTAAGGTCTTAAAAGGAGGGGGGGGGGGGGGGAGAGAGGAAGAGCTCTAAGTTAAGATGGTTTGCATGCAGTACAGAGTAAGGAAGTATACTTTTTCCAGGCTATATGGAGCCAAATAGAATGGAATATAATTTGATATTAAGCCTCCCTACAATAATATGTCAAATTATATATTAAATTTAAAACATATGTTGTCCCAAAGTTCTGTGCATCCAATGAAGTTCTAGTTTTGGACTTGATTGAAGGATTCTTTTGCTTGTGCTCCCCAATAGTATTGAAACAGTTGGATGCAGTCTTAAAAACCTAAATAACAATACAATTTCGATGTAGTCTTTCTCTGAGTTCAACTGGTAAGTACAACTCTTCTCCATAGTCTTCACATACACTGGGTCAAATTAAGTGTTCATAGAGGTTACAAAATCAATAATTATGTTTGCTGTGTCTCCTTTGTGAACATTGGTCAGATGCTTGTTTTCCATTTCATTTACTTTGGGCAATTCCTATTTTCTTATGAGTATTTACACATATTCTGCCAGACAGCCTTCCCAAACTAGTACCCTCCAGATAAGTTGGGGTACAATTCTCAACATATTCAATTTGCATGGCAAATGGTGCATGTGAAAGGCGCAAGTTCAGAAAGGCAGTAATAGAAAAATATGTCTTTACTGGTTTCTCAAGGAAAGTTGGTTCACAGTTTGCCCTAAGAAATCCACCGTCTGGAAACCAGATGAAAATGCATCTTTGTGTGGTACTTATTTTGGTTTGTATTTATTTTAAATTTGAGACTGAGCATAGAATTTGGCTGGAATTCAGGAAGACGTCTAGTACAAACAGGAAAGCTGTTGACAGAAGTTAAATAGGTAGAGGTTCCAAGTAATTGCAGGCCACATTAAGAACAGCAAAAACAAACCATATTTTCATATCTTCTGTTTCTTTAGTTCCTTTTGTCAATGGGTATCCAAAAGACTAATATGTTAAACATTAATCAGACCGTGAAATAGGGAAGTATTGATCCCATCTTTCAGAGAAATACGGAGGCTTTCCTAGCACAGGAAATAACCCAGAAGATAAATAGAGTACAGCTTGTATTTATGACATTGCTTCCCTGCATGATAGATGGCTCTATACCAAGGCTAAGGGACATTTGGACTTCTAGCTGTTTGAGATTACACTTTCAATATTCCTTTACCATTGGGAATACTGTTTGAGGCTTCTGGGAGTTGAAGTATACCTGGAGGACCAACATTTTTCACGCCAGAATGCACAACTGACATCTATTATGTGCAACTGTGTCCACAAGGTTTGCTTTGAAATGTGCTATCATTCACCAGGCCAGGTAGGGCAAGAGAAGTAATTCAGCACATGGAAAGTTACTTTAAAATATAATGAGCTACCTACTCTTATTAGCAATCCATTTTTTTGTTATTTGAAAGTTACTGTAATAGGGAGAAAATATCACCTGCTACAAGAAGGTGTATCTCCATGATACTCTTGCAAACAAAGTAATAAAATAAAGTCTAGACTTAGGCTTCTTAAACGTTTCCATTTGAGAGTTCTTTTACCCTTAGAAATTGTTATATGACTCCAGGTATATAGGTATATAAAATAGGTATAACAAATCAGCATTTGCAAGGCTTGCTAAACAGGCTGATTTCCCTTTTTGTGAAATACAGCTGAAGCATCTTCCACAGAGTCCATGTAAACATAGAATCATAGAGTTGGAAGAGACCTCGTGGGCCATTCTGTCCAACCCCTGCCAAGAAGCAGGAAAATCATCCCCAGCAGATGGCCATCCAGCCTCTGCTTAAAAACTTCCAAAGAAGAAGCCTCCACCAAACTCCAGGGCAGAGAGTTCCACAGCTGAACGGTTCTCACAGTGAGGAAGTACTTCCTAATGTTCAAGTGGAGTCTTCTTTCCTGTAGTTTGAAGCCATTGTTCCATGTCCTAGTCTCCAGGGCAGCAGAAAACAAGCTTGCACCCTCCTCCTCTTCCCCTCACATATTTATGCATGGCCATCATGTCTCCTCTTTTGCAGGCTAGGCATGCCCAGCTCTTTAAGACGCTCCTCATAGGGCTTGTTCTCCAAACCCTTGATCATTTTAGTTACCCTCCTCTGGACACATTCCAGCTTGTCAACATCTTCCTTAAGTTGTGGTGCCTAGAATTGGACACAGTATTTGTGTACAAAACAAATTTGGGTAAATGTCTAAAACAACCACTAGGTTATGTTCAGAAAACATTTACAGTAGAGTCTCACTTATCCAACACTCGCTTATCCAATGTTCTGGATTATCCAACGCATTTTTGTAGTCAATGTTTTCAATATATCGTGATATTTTGGTGCTAAATTCATAAATACAGTAATTACTACATAGCATTACTGCATATTGAACTACTTTTTTGGCCAAATTTGTTGTCTAACATGATTTTTTGGTGCTTCATTTGTAAAATCATAACCTAATTTGATGTTTAATAGGCTTTTCCTTAATCTCTCCTTATTATCCAACATATTTGCTTATCCAACATTCTGCCGGCCCGTTTATGTTGGATAAGTGAGACTCTACTGTACAATGTTTGGGATCCCAACATTGAGTTAAGGGATATTTGGGACTGGAACCCACAGTTTAAGCAGCAGAAGATGAGACAATACTACTGTTAGGTAGATTTGGTTTGTGAAACAGACCCAAAGGGTGGCTAGTTGCTATCCTCTTTATCCTGGAGAGAAGTGAAAAGTCGGATGCCACAAGGTTCAGTCCTGGGCCTAATGCTCTTCAACATCTTTATTAATGATGGATTAGAGGGCATGCTTATCAAATTGGCAAATGACACAAAATTAAATGGGATACTGACTGCTCTAGAGGACAAGAGCATCAAAATGACCATAACAGATTGGAGAGATTGCCCAAGAAAAAATTATTTTCAGTAGGCAGAAAAATAGGAAATGCACAGATATAGGATGGGTGGCACTTGTCCTGGCAAGAGTACACGTGAAGGGGATTTAGGAGTCAGTGTACCACAAGCTGTACACGAGTCAACAGTGTGATGTGGCCTCTAAAAAAGTAAATGCAATGCTAGGCTGCATCAATAGGAGTATAATATCTATATTTAGGGAATTAATTGTTCCACTCTATTCCACTTTGGTCAGACCTCACCTGGAATACTGTGTCCAGCACTGGAACAATAATTCAAGAAAGACACTGAGAAACAGGAATATGTCCAGAGAAAGGCAACCAAAATGTCTGGAAATCATGCCCTGTGAAGAGCAGCTTAGGGAGCTGGGTATGTTTAACCTAGAGAAAAAAAGCTTAAGGGGCGACACGATAGCCATGTTTAAATATATTCTTCATATTGAAGATGAAGTAAGCTTTTTTTCTGTTGCTACATCAACCGAGGCTGCATCTACACTGTAGAATTAATGCAATTTGATACCACTTTAGCACCTGTGGCTCAATGGTATGGAATAATTGGAACTCCTGTTTGATGAGGCCACAGCACTCTTTGGCACAAAAGACAAAAGACCTTATCTAACTACGACTTCTGTAGCAATGGGCTTCCAGGTGTTTTGGACTTCAGCTCCCACACTTCCTAACAGCTGGTAAACTGGCTGGGATTTCTGGGAGTTGAAGTCCAAAACACCTGGAGGCCTAAAGGTCGAGAACCACTGTTCTATAGTACTGAGCCATGGAAGTTAAAGTGGTGTCAAACTGCATAAATTCTATTCTAGAACAGAGGGCAATGTTTTCAAATTACAGGAAAAGAGATTTCACTTAAATGTTAGGAACAACCTCTTAATGATAGGAGCTGTTTTGGCAGGAGAGTATGCTGTTGCCCCAGAGTGTGTTGGAGTCTCCTTTTCTGAAGGTTTTTAAAGAGAGGCTAGATGGCCATCTGGCAGGAGTGCTTTTGACTGTGTACAGCAGTGAGTTGAACCAGATGGGCCTTGTGGTCTCTTCCAACTCTGTGATGACCCATGGGCCTTGTAGTCCTGCTCAGGACATTGTAATGTTCAATTGCAAAAAAACAATTATGACAAGAAGTGGAAAGAAATGAAAAAAAAAATGGAAAGGTGGGATGGTCTACATCTCTCCATGTTAGGAAAAATTGCCGCTGTAAAAATGAAAATACTAGCTGAAGCAATATTTCTTTTCAGAAATCTACCCATTCTGAACAACAAAAAAACCTTGGATGAATGGCAAAGAGAAATTAATAAGTTCATATGGGGCAGAAAACGAGCAAGGATAAAATATCTATATATGAAAGATGATATCCGCAGAGGAGGGCTGGGAGTCCCCGATCTGAAACTGTACTATGACGCGGCTGCCTTGGAATGGGTAAAGGAGTGGGCCTGCCTACGGAAGGCAAGGATACTAGCATTAGAAGGCCAAGACTTAAACAAAGGATGGCATGCATACTTGTGGAAAAGGAAAGGTTACAAAGAAAAAAACTTCAGCAATCACTATCTAAGAAGGGCACTAATAACAACATGGGAGAAATATAAAAACAGATTTTACTGTAAGACACCATTATGGCTCTCTCCCTTAGAGGCAGAGCATATGAGGGAGATTCCTAGAGAAAGATGGCTAACATATAAACAACTAATAAAAATAGATAACTACGGAATAAGACTAAAAACATATGAGGAAGTAAAAAAGCTAGAACCATCCATAACTTGGTTAAACTACTGGCAGATCACGGAAGGCTTTAAAATAGATAATCAAACAGGATTTGAGAGAAATGATACAACATGGGACAAAATCTTAAAAATGGAGAAGAAAATTATCAAAATGTTATATCAACAGCTATTGATTTGGGAAACAGAAGAAGTTTATGTAAAAGAAAACATGACCACATGGGCTAGGGAGATTGGACATACCATAAGCATGGAGGAATGGGAAAGGTGCTGGAAAAAAAAAATAAGATATACATACTCAACACAGTTAAAGGAAAGCTGGTACAAAATCTTTTTCAGGTGGTATATAACGCCGGAAAAAATAGCAAAAATCAATAAAAACAAGAATGGAGATAAGTGCTGGAAATGTAAGAAAGAGAAAGGAGACCTCTTTCACATGTGGTGGGGATGTAAGAAGGTAAAAAGGTTTTGGAAAATAGTACAGAAGGAAATGGAAATTATATTACAAACAAAATTAGCCCTAAAACCAGAATACTTTCTACTAGGGCTAACAGACTTTTTCAAGGACACAAATAATGAAAAATTGTTTATATACATGACAAGTGCAGCCAGAATCTCGATTGCGAAACTCTGGAAAACAGCAGAAACGCCGTCATTAGAACAATGGCTTTTGAAGCTGATGGATATAAAAAATATGGACACATTAACACAGATAATTTCAGTAAAAACAGACACAAAAACAGACTGGGATAAATTAAATAAATATATTAAGGAAAAAGAGAAGAGAACTGGAAATGTAGAGGCAGAAACTGTTATGACACTCTCAGGCTCTTAGAAAAGGGTTCGGGAAAGAATTTGGAAAAGTAAGAATAAAAATGTTGAGCAGGGGATCTGGAAGGGAATCCGGAGATAGGAGGGAGGGTTGAGGGAAAACAGGGTCTTATATATCCCCATCATCCTTTTTTTTTTTTTTTCTTTCTTTCTTTTTCTTTTTTTTTTCTCTTTTTTCTTTTCTCCCAATTATTGTTTATCTGCTAATATTCTGTAATCACATGCGACTCTCGTTTTTTTATTGTATCACTAAAACTATAAATAAAATCAGGACATTGTAATTCCTGATGAGGAGGAAAACTTGGGTTTTTTACCTTCCCAGTCTGAACTGGATTCCTCTCAGCCAGATCTTTCCCAGGCAGATCTGGGAACCTTGCACCTGCAAGAAAGTTGTCTCCCAGAAGTATGTCAAACAAGCCCAGAGCCTACTTCTCCCGTGTTCTTGCGCCGGGAGTTTTGTAAACAACAGAGAAGTTTGGAATCAGCTTCGCGCAGGAGTGCGAGGATTGCAGCTAAGAATGTAGCCAATTAAGACTACTTCTCGTGAGAATCTTTAAGGAGTTTAACATCTGGTCTCAGAGTTTAGCTTTCGTTTCTGATTCCCAGAGAACTGCTTCGGTGAGAAAGTTAGACTCTATATAGGTGTTTTGCCCGCGTAGTAACTTCGCGGAGTCAATTCGTCAGCCTACGGAGCGAGTTGTGTCTGGACAGCGCGCTCCGATTCAAGCCTCGCTCCTGCTCAAGCCTTGCCTTGCTATCCAGCCTTCGCCTTGCTTCCCAGCCTTTGTTTATCTACGGACCTTGCCTTGTTTCCCAGGACCAATCCTTGCCTTGTTCCACGGATTTTACCAAGTTATTCCACGGACCTTGTTCTTGTTCCTAGTTACCTTGTTCCACGTTTTAAGCCTTGCTTCAAGTATCAAGTTATTTCCTAGCCTTGCTCAAGTTTATGGATTAAAGAACCTTGTCATCTCCCCTCACTTTGCCTGGCAAAGTGAGTGTTTCGGTTATTGGATTACAACTTTGGACCTTAATATTTCATATTGGACATTGCCTTTTTGGACTAATTTTGACCTTTCTTGAAAGGTCTGCTTCTGGACTAACTTTTACATCTGCTTTTATTAACTTTATATATTCCTTCAATAAAGATATTAGTTAGATTCTGGCCTCTGTGTTTGGTTATTGGTGCCTTTGCAACCTGGGTCGTGACAGTTTGACTCCGCCGCCCATAAGCACCAATTAACCAAGGCCAGAATGTCTACCGGAACCGTGCCGGGTGGGCAGCCGCTTACCTACACCATCGACAAGGATGAGGTGGATCGCATCCGCGACAGACTCAACGCCCAGGATGGAGAAATAAAGGGCTTGCGGGAGCGCGGAGTCCGCCTCCCGGCCATGGCGTTGCCTACCAAGTTTACTGGAGAAGCTTCTAAGGTTCATGTTTTCCGTCGCCAATGTCAAGCTTATCTAGAGGCCCGAGATGCCGAGTTTCCCCAAGAAGACATTAAAGTGGTGTGGGTTTACAGTCTTCTAGACGGGCCAGCGGCCAATTGGGCGACGGCACTGTACGACCAAGCCTCTCCACACCTAAGATCAGCGCAACACTTCTTGGACCACCTCAAGGAGACTTGGGGAATCGAGGACAATTTGGAGGCAGCCGGTCACAAACTCCGTCGCCTTTTCCAAGGAGACAGACCTATGTCTCAGTATATAGCCGAGTTCCGAGTGCTGGCCCACAACACCGGCTGGAACGATGTAGCCCTCAGAGGACAATTCCGGGAGGGTCTCAACATTGAAATGCTGGAAGAAATCTCCAAGGTGGATCCTCCCCAGACCCTCGAGGCACTCATTGATCAATGTTTACGGGCTGAAGTCATGATTGCCAACAGGAAACAGTGGGTTCGAGGCCAGGGCAGTAGAGCCGGGGCAAAACCCCCCGCTCCCATCAGCGTTCAGCCACGTCCAGTGTGGAGACCCCCACTGCCAACCCCATACCCCAGAGGAGGCGAGGAGGTGCCGATGCAGTTGGGCAATGTGCGTCCCAGACTGGATGCCGCCGAGAAGGCCCGTCGTCAACGCTTAAACCTCTGTTGGTACTGCGGGAATGGGGGCCATTTCGCCAGAGAGTGCCCAGCCAAAGGGAAGCCTGCCGCCCGTCTTGCGGCGGCGTCCTCCACGGAGACGAAGGCGTCTGAGCCGACTGGCACACAGCCGGCGGGGGAAGCCAACGACCGGGTGTAGAGAGGCTCGCCAACCCGGTCAAAAAATCCATTCAAGAGCCGCCAACCGGGGTCCTGTTCCTTCTCGTGGTCACATTATGGTCAGCAAAAAGGGGACCCGTCATGATCCACGCCATGATAGACTCTGGAGCTACCAACAATTTCATTGATAGAGAGTATGCCGACTCTCTGGGATTACAATATCATGATTTCAAGAATGCCCGTGTGGTGCAAGCCATAGACGGCCGCCCCCTCAAGACGGGCCCCGTAAGTCAGTGGTCGGAACCCACCAGGATGTGGATAAGGGAACATATGGAAGAGATTTCCTTCTTTGTTACCGAGGTTCCCCATTTCCCTGTGATTTTGGGAATTCCATGGCTGACTCTCCACGACCCTAACATCTCCTGGTCCAACAGAGAACTGCAGTTTGCTTCGCCGTACTGCCAAAACCATTGCCTCGTAGCCAAGGTCTGCCATGCCACAGACACCGAGCCCATCATCACCTTGCCAAAGAAGTACTCCGAGTATTGGGATGTATTCAACGAGAAAGAAGCCGAAAAATTACCCCCACATAGACCTTATGACTGTGCCATTGACTTGGTGGAGGGGGCCCCGATCCCGCGAGGGCATCTCTACTCCCTGACTGAACCAGAGCAAGAAGCTCTCAGGGAATTCATAGAGACAAACCTTCGCAAGGGATTCATCAGACCCTCTCAATCCCCAGCCGCCTCCCCAGTGATGTTTGTGAAGAAGAAGTCAGGGGAACTACGCTTGGTGGTGGACTACAGAGCATTGAACAATATCACCAAGCGGAACAGCTATCCCCTGCCCCTAATCTCGGATCTACTGGATCGGCTTCGAGGAGCCAAGGTTTACACCAAGCTGGATCTTCGGGGGGCTTACAACTTAGTTCGCATCA
The DNA here is from genome assembly GCF_035594765.1 of Anolis carolinensis. Classification (NCBI taxonomy): domain Eukaryota; kingdom Metazoa; phylum Chordata; class Lepidosauria; order Squamata; family Anolidae; genus Anolis; species Anolis carolinensis. The sequence continues at coordinate 36,841,451 of NC_085841.1, read as the reverse complement.
GGGAAGGGGACGAGTGGAAGACCGCCTTCCAGACCAAATTCGGATTATTCGAGTCCCGAGTTATGAATTTCGGTTTATGCGGAGCTCCCGCAACGTTCCAGCATTTTGTCAATGACATTTTTCAGGACTATCTAGACAGGTTCTTGATAATCTACCTGGACGATTTTTTGGTGTTTTCTAGATCACAATCAGAACATGAGAACCACGTCAAAATGGTGTTACAACGATTGCGGGATCATGGACTTTATGCCAAGCTGGAAAAATGCGCCTTTGATCTACAAGAGGTAGATTTCCTTGGTTACCGCATCTCGCCTCTAGGGCTTTCCATGGATCCAGCCAAAGTTTCAGCAGTATTGGAATGGCGGGCGCCAACTAACAAGAAAGAAGTGCAGCGGTTCTTGGGGTTCGCGAACTATTACCGCAAGTTCATTCCAGATTTTGCCCGCTGGTCTGACCCCATCACTAGCTGCATCCGTGGAAAACAGCCTTTCCGCTGGACTGATCAAGCAGAGAAAGGGTTCCAGCAACTAAAGAAACTATTCACGTCCCAGCCAATTCTACAGCACCCAAATCCTGGAACCCCTTTTGTTGTGCAAGCGGACGCCTCTGATGTGGCAATTGGGGCGGTACTCTTACAACCGGTGGGAGATCACCTCCATCCCTGTGCCTTTTACTCTCGTCAACTAACCACACCAGAGAGGAATTACACCATTTGGGAAAAAGAACTACTGGCCATAAAGGCAGCCTTTGAAACTTGGAGACATTGGCTAGAAGGGGCCAAATTTCCCATTGAAGTCCATACTGATCATCGTAATCTAGAACATCTAAGAACTGCCCGCAAACTGAATCAGAGGCAGCAACGTTGGGCTTTATTCTTCGAACGTTTCAACTTCCAGATTCATTACGTGACCCCAGCCCAGACCAAGCAAGCAGACGCCTTGTCACGTAAACCGGAATACGCTGCAGGACGTAAGGAGACCTTTGAATCCCAACTATTACAACCCGAGAACTTTGCCACGCTCACAGTGGGGAACACCAAATCCATTTCCATTGGTTCAACTTCCTCTACTCCAGGACCCATCTGTGCTCAAGAAATCAGGGCTAGTCAGCAAGCAGATGCCTGGGCGCAGGACCAACTTCGCCAAGGTCTGCATTTTCCCTTTTCACTTAGAGATGGGCTGCTTTGCTATAGAAATCATGTTTATATCCCACCCGGACCGGGCAGGGAAAAAGCGCTCCATCTGTGTCATGACTGCAAACCAGCAGGACACTTCGGACTATTTAAAACCATGCACCTGATCCTAAGGGATTTTTGGTGGCCCAAGATCCGCAAGGATGTGGAAAAATATGTCAACACCTGCCCAGTATGCCAGCGCTCCAAGATAAGAAGGGAGAAGCCCTCAGGGCTTTTACACCCCCTTCCTACCCCATCTCGCCCATGGGAAATAATTTCTGCGGATTTCATCACTGACCTACCACCTTCCTGTGGATTCACCACGATCTTAGTGGTGGTGGACCTTTTCACCAAGTTAGCCCATTTCATTCCCTGCGAAGGCCTCCCCACGGCCAAAGAGACTGCGGATCTATTCCTTCAACATGTTTTCAGACTACATGGATTGCCCAAGAGTTTAGTCACAGACCGTGGATCTCAATTCACCTCTCGTTTTTGGAAGGCGCTACAAAAACTATTGGGCATAGACTCCCGCTTATCTTCAGCTCATCATCCCCAAACAGATGGGCAAACGGAGCGCACCAATGCCACTTTGGAGCAGTATCTTCGCTGTTATGTAAATTACCAACAGGACAATTGGGCTTCTCTGTTACCACTGTCTGAGTTTGCCTACAACAATGGAGTTCAAGCTTCTACAAAAGAAACGCTGTTCTTTGCAAACTACGGCTTCCATCCACGTTTCTTTCCCCCTGTCATTGAAACTTCAGAAGTTCCCGCAGCAGAGGATTGGCTACAGGAACTCACAGCGGTACAACAACTTTTGCTCCAGCAACTGGACCAAGCCAAGGAGGACTATAAACGCCACGCTGATAAACACCGCCAGCCGGGCCCTGAAATCAAGGTAGGAGAACGGGTTTTTCTGTCCACTCGCTTTCTGCCCTCCCACCGCCCTTGCCGGAAGTTAGATGCCCGTTTCATTGGCCCCTATCCAGTGGTGGCGCAATTAAACCCCGTGACTTTCAAACTCCAACTTCCGCGTTCAATGCGCATTCACCCAGTGTTTCACCGTTCCCTGCTCCTTCCGGCGGATGGTGTGCGTCCTGATACAGACCAACCGGCCCCCCCTCCTGTTTTGATGAATGGGGAGGAGGAGTTCGAGGTTGAGGACATTTTGGATTCTCGCTTTCATCGCCGCCGCCTACAATATCTCATTGACTGGGTGGGTTTTGGCCCTGAGGAACGCTCTTGGGAAGACGCCTCCACAGTCCATGCTCCTGATCTAACCCGCCGCTTTCATCAGACCTATCCCGCCAAGCCGCGACCTCGCGCCTCGGGGAGAGGGCCCCAGTTTGGGAGGGGCCTTGAGGAGGGGGATAGTGTGATGACCCATGGGCCTTGTAGTCCTGCTCAGGACATTGTAATTCCTGATGAGGAGGAAAACTTGGGTTTTTTACCTTCCCAGTCTGAACTGGATTCCTCTCAGCCAGATCTTTCCCAGGCAGATCTGGGAACCTTGCACCTGCAAGAAAGTTGTCTCCCAGAAGTATGTCAAACAAGCCCAGAGCCTACTTCTCCCGTGTTCTTGCGCCGGGAGTTTTGTAAACAACAGAGAAGTTTGGAATCAGCTTCGCGCAGGAGTGCGAGGATTGCAGCTAAGAATGTAGCCAATTAAGACTACTTCTCGTGAGAATCTTTAAGGAGTTTAACATCTGGTCTCAGAGTTTAGCTTTCGTTTCTGATTCCCAGAGAACTGCTTCGGTGAGAAAGTTAGACTCTATATAGGTGTTTTGCCCGCGTAGTAACTTCGCGGAGTCAATTCGTCAGCCTACGGAGCGAGTTGTGTCTGGACAGCGCGCTCCGATTCAAGCCTCGCTCCTGCTCAAGCCTTGCCTTGCTATCCAGCCTTCGCCTTGCTTCCCAGCCTTTGTTTATCTACGGACCTTGCCTTGTTTCCCAGGACCAATCCTTGCCTTGTTCCACGGATTTTACCAAGTTATTCCACGGACCTTGTTCTTGTTCCTAGTTACCTTGTTCCACGTTTTAAGCCTTGCTTCAAGTATCAAGTTATTTCCTAGCCTTGCTCAAGTTTATGGATTAAAGAACCTTGTCATCTCCCCTCACTTTGCCTGGCAAAGTGAGTGTTTCGGTTATTGGATTACAACTTTGGACCTTAATATTTCATATTGGACATTGCCTTTTTGGACTAATTTTGACCTTTCTTGAAAGGTCTGCTTCTGGACTAACTTTTACATCTGCTTTTATTAACTTTATATATTCCTTCAATAAAGATATTAGTTAGATTCTGGCCTCTGTGTTTGGTTATTGGTGCCTTTGCAACCTGGGTCGTGACAAACTCTTATCTTATTCTCAATGTGCTTTTAAACTGGTTTAAATTAGGAATTTTAAATCTAAAGGGATGCTCATTTACATTTTTAAAAGCCCTTTAATTGTAATGATTACACAAGCCAACAAAATCAAACTTTTTGTAATACTCAGAAACGAGAGTAGTACAGTTTAAATCAATTTTTTTTCATCAGATATAATTTTAGATCATTCTTACAGAGTTGTTTTGCGCTGAATTCAGATCTGTGTCTATTTTTTCTCTTGTGTAGTTTTTGCGATGAGGTCAATCAAATAATTAATGCATTTACGCACTGATATCAATAGAATCTAATTGATAAAAAGGTAAAGGTTTCCCCTGACGTTAAGTCCAATCATGTCCGACTCTGCGGGTTGGTGCTCATCTCCATTTCTAAGCCAAAGAGCTGGCGTTGTCCGTAGACACCTCCAAGGTCATGTGGCCGGCATGGAACGCCGTTACCTTCCCGCTGGAGCGGTATCTATTGATCTACTCACATTTGCATGTTTTCGAACTGCTGGGTTGGCAGAATATGGAGCTTACAGCGGGCACTCACTCCGCTCCCCAGATTTCAACCTTTCGGTCTTCAAGTTCAGCAGTGTGCTTTAACACACTGAGCCATCGGAGGCATTAATTATTCAATTAGCCTCATCACAAAAACTACATGTGATATAGAAAAAATAAACACAGATCTGAATTCAGTGCAAAAAAAAAACTTTATAAGAATGATCTAAAATTATATCTGATGAAAAATACTTGCTGGCTTGTGTTATTTTGAAAGCTGTATTTTGTTTTAATTTATGTTATGAGTCAGTTTAGGTCCCATGGGAGAAAGACAGGAAATTGAAAATAAAATATGTGGCTGGAGTGATGGGAGTTGTAATCCAATACAGCTGGAGGGTACCTAGTTGGGGAAGGCAAAGACAAAATATATATTTCTGAAGTCAGCTGTTGTAATGAAGGAAGTTCCAGTTTCCTGCTTTCTCCCCACCTGAGCCTCCTGAATGAACAGAGAGGCAATATAAAAGCTGCATCTAGAAAGAGTGTCAGAAGAAGCCAAGCCTTTTCTCTACTTTCAAGTGTCCTCCTATGATATTTGTGATTGAATCTGTTTTCTAGGAGAGCTCCACCAGGGAAATGTAAACAGAAGCCTGTTCCAGTGAAAACAAAAAGCAAGCGGATACCATTCACCCCACGCACAAGTAAGTCAATAGTGTTTGGGTTTTTACATTTTGTTTTGACTACGTAGTACAGATGTCAAAGCATACTGGATCTGTTTGTCATTTATTTACACAAATGATTTATACACTGTCCTTCATCCTTATGCCTACTGGGCTGATGTGGAATAAATATGACTATAAACGATCTTTATAAATATACAATGTAATAAAAATGGTAAAATGAAATTAATTACAACATGTGGACAGTATAATAAAAGACAATATAATTGTATTTTTAAAATAATTGTACTGTTTTTAGCACTGTTCACCACTTTGAGTCTCTTTAAAAGAAAGAAGTGGTATATAAATAAATATAATAATCATCATCATTTATGGAGCTCCCGGTGGCGCAATGGGTTAAACCTTTGTGCTGGCAGGACTACTGACCAGCAGGTTGGCAGTTCGAATCTGAGGAGCAGTGTGAGCTCCCATCTGTCAGCTCCAGCTTCCCATGTGGGGACATGAGAGAAGACTCCCACACAATGGTAAAATACCCGGGTGTCCCCTGGGCAACATCCTTGCAGAAGGTCAATTTTCTGCAGTTTCTCAAGTTGCTCCTGATATGAAAACAAAATAATAATTTATGAAAAATTTATGGGGTTGCCATTAGCCAACAAGTGACTTAAAGGCACATGCACACCCAATAAGTGAAACAACCAACCTTTAAAGATCTGGGCAAACGTCTCCACTGAAGAAAAGGAGTAGAAAAAGGGAAAGTCTCCTGGTCTGAATGACTATTCTAGACATTTAAAGAGGATTTTGCTCTTACCACATTAAAGTTTTATACTGGCAAACATACAGGGAATTCAGACTTCACAAAGCTGGAAACATAGAAGGCAATATCTGAGCTAGGTAAACATTTCTTACCCTCAGACTCCTTTCACTCCATTGTGCTTCAGTTAGGATGGAAAATTCTTTTTTTTCCAGCCTAGCTATAAGAATACATTCCCTTATTACTGGTCATCTCTCTCAAGTGTTAGTATGGTAGATGAAGAATAAGTTTGATTCAAAGGGTCCTAAATAACATTCATTATATAGTGGGTGTTGCGTGGGCAGTGCTGGATTTACCATTGTACTCAGGCGTGCATAAGCACAGGGTGCCATTGGCTTGAAGGGCAATGTGATGGATTTTGCTTATGTGGTGTAATTCTAAATTTGAAGGCGTTCTGTTTCAGACATAATGATAGAGTTGATAGAGTTGACAGTCTATGGGAGTGTGCCACAAAGCAAGCTGTGTTGGCCTCCTTAGTTTGGGTACCACTGATCTAAAGCAACCATAGGAAAGCTTTGGTGGCATCTAGAGCCATCTAGGAATAGAAGGGAGCTGCAAAAATAGCTATAGGGACCACCAGATTTTAATAGTAGGGATTCCGCAATTAGGGTGCCATGGCAAAGAAGGCTCTTTCCTATACATCAGAGCTTTCCAAACATTTCATGTTGGTGACACACTTTTTAGACGTACATCATTTCACATCACAGTAATTCGGTTTTACCAGCAAACAAGAGCTTAAACCAATTCCTTATACAAGATACGGATATATACATAAATTGCAATAATTTTTTTTATTTATTTCCAGAATTTATACCCTGCCCTTCTCACCCGGGGGGACTCAGGGCGGCTTACACATACATACAATAATGAATGTATCTCATGAAAGCCTTTACATCTACACACTGGAGCCCCTGGTGGCACAATGGGTCAAACCCTTGCTGACCAAAAGTTAGGCAGTTCAAATCCAGGGAGCGGAGTGAGCTCCCATCTGTCAGCTCCAGCTTCTCATGCATCTCCCACAGGATGGTAAAACATCTGGGTGTCCCTGGGCAATGTCCTTGCAGACGGCCATTTTTCTTACACCAGAAGTGACTTGCAGTTTCTGAAGTTGCTCCTGACACATACAAAAAATCTACACAGTGCAGTTTGGAAAGCTCTGCTATATATTATGGCTCCTCTTTTGACTTTGTTCCCCATTCCTTGTACGATGTGGAAAGAAATGAGCAGGGAATTTTTTTGGTTAAAGGCATTGTCCATTCTGCTTCAAGCTAACATCTGTGCCAAGTTAATTTGTTGAAATATTTGGGGGGAAATTTGTTCACAGAGACTGTCCTTGAAGTTCTCAAAGAACGCCTTATGACAACGGAGCCTCCCAGAACAGGATTTAACTCCACGGATCCACCCCAATCCTCTAGGAAGTCTGTATCTCGCAAAGTCTCGACTAAACATAAGCCAGCTAAGGCAGACAAAAAGCAAGTGGCCCAACTGCCCAAAGGGTCCAAGGCACAAAAGGAGAAGAGTCCGCACACGCCCAAGGCTGCAACGTCCTCTCCAAAGCGGAAAGGCTCACATTTAAGGAGAGGCAGAAAGAAATCTCCCAAAACAAGATCAACAGCTAAGGTGAAAACACAGGCAAAGAAGAAAAAGAAAAGGAGGGTGAACCTAAGAAGCACTCTTTGAATGTATAATCCAAATCAAAGAACCAAGCCATTGCAAGGTAGATAGGATTGCTGGGAGACTAGTTTTCATGCAAAATATATACATATTCAACCATAGCATAACACTGCTGCCTGTAACAGATGCAAGGCATGCTTTTAATTAAGAGCTTGACTGCTCCAGGCAATGTCTAGGTTGTCATTTGTAGACATCTGACTCAATGGTACATTTTTTCAGTTCAAGTACGGTAATCGCCATTTGCTGTTATCCTCTACAAGAGACTGTTGCTGGGTAAATGGTATTGGGTTTGCATTCTTTGCTGATCATCATGGTAAAAAAGCAGACATGGGAATCACATGCTCTACGGTATTTTTGTACTAGAACTTCCAGAGTTCTCCACCATTCCTGATATTGGCTAGGACTGCTGGGAATTATAGTACGATGTCGATAGGGTGAACTCACCCCTTTCAGAAAGCAAAATCTGATTTTTGTGGCATAAAATTATTGAATCTCTTAATCTGGGGGATGGAAGGCAAATTCTGAGTGCATTGTATTGTTCACCTTATGTAGGCATTTGTGCAACAAGAAACATAATTAACAAAATTAACCAGCTATTTCTGTTTTAATTGTCCTAACTAGGCAGTTCTAATGTCTTTTATTCATACTCTAACGGAGACATCTCTTCCTCTCCATTCAATTAAATATCAGATAAAAATAAAGATATCAAAATATGTCTGCTTCTTTGAGTTCATTGAATTCATTCAACATTCATTGAATGTTTGCCTTATATGTGTGCAATGTGATCCACCCTGAGTCCCCTTCAGGATGATAAGGGCGGAATATAAATACTGCAAATAAATAAATAAATAACTAAATAAATAAATAAATGAAATCCTATAATTCCATATAAACCCCACTTGCCTAGTTTCCCACAGACCTCACAACCTTTGAGAATGCTTGCCATAGATGTGGGTGAAATGTCAGGAGAGAATGCTTCTGGAACATGGCCACACAGCCCGGAAAACTTACAGTAACCCAATCTTTCAATTGTTGGAGAAGATAAATGTCTGGATGGAAATGCCTTCTCCCTTCATTGCTGTTTACTAAACAAAGTTTACATTAACATGCATATACTGACCTACAAATAACTACAGAGACAATTTTATTAACCTCATACTCATTGTCCACTGATTTTTACCCCTTATTATGCTCCTCCCTTTAGATAGTACTACATAGCCACACATCTAATTATTAAGGTTTTAGTCCAAAGAACAAACTAAAATAAAGGTCAGAGTCAAGAGGAATTTTCCTGGAAGCCTCAGGAAAATGTAAGATACTATGTAACTAAATATCTTGAATGGAATGGGAGTTTGTGATGTTAAGTCCCTTGCTTCCTGCCACCCTTTTGGGCTAAATTACCATGCCAAAATTAAATTAGGGTGCACATTTGATTCTCGTTATAAGATAATCTTCGTGTTGAGCCAAAGCCAAAGGGGAAGCTGCTCCCAACAAAGGATTCCCTCAACCAGGAAGCAGCCAGGCTTTGAAGCTGCAAGGCCATTAAATGCTAATCAAGGTGTCCAGTTGAAACATTCACACTTGCCTCCAACAGACAAGAGTTCTTTCTCTGGACCTTACACAGATATACCCACCTCATTTGCCTAGTTTCCAACAGACCTCACAACCTCTGAGGATGCATCTTATAGATGTGGGAAAAATGTCAGGAGAGAATGCTTCTGGAACATGGCCTGGAAAACTCAGAGCAACCCAGTGATTCCAGTCATGAAAGCCTTCAACAACACAAAGTACAATATTCATAATATGTGTTCCACATTATATGTATTTATGAGAAGAATATATGACTTATGTTTCTATTCCAATGTTATGGACAAGGTTTTGTTTCTGAAAATCCAGCACTCTTTCTCTTTGCCAAGCTGGACGTCTTACAGGTTGAAACGACCTGCTTGCAGATGGTGGTTGAAGAAAATTTTGAGCACGAATTTTAGAAGAAAGCTGGGATGTAAATTTAATTAACAAATACAAATCAAGTTTGTTTTTCCTCCAAATTTATAATCTGCTGCCACTCACAATGCAGGCTCTGCAGATTCCTTGCTCTGCAGCACCATCTGCTGGCTACAAGCTGGAACTACATCTGAAACTGCATCTCCTGCTGGGTTGTTGTATGTTTTCCGGGTAACACACTCTCTGAGGATGCCTGCCGTAGATGTGGGCGAAACGTCAGGAGAGAATACTTCTGGAACATGGCCATACGGCTCGGAAAACATACAACAACCCTGTGATCCCGGCCATGAAAGCCTTCGACAACACATTGCATCTCCTGCTTTTCTGTTGGATCTCAAAACAATATTTTCCCGGATGGAATCTGAATATTATTTAAACTGTGGACGCATGCCTTCAAAACTAGAACCAATATAAGCCCCTAAATAAATAATAATGATGATTTTAATGTACTTGCGCCAAGGAAGCTTTGGGGGCTTGGGAAATAAGCTGGAATGTTTAATAAAGGAAATAACAATTAACCACTGATATATCAAGGCGTTGAAACTCTTTACAGTCAGTGTGTTGCACTGCTTTGTATTTCCAAAGATTGCCTTTTTAAAATGAGCAGGAAAAACACAGAGGCCCCAGCGAGGATCGAACTCGCGACCCCTGGTTTACAAGACCAGTGCTCTAACCACTGAGCTATGGAGCCACCTATCACTTCTGCCTATACAAATCAATGGTACTGTACTATTGTACTGACGCACTCACATTCCAGGTCTAGAATAACCAAAGGCGAATGGATTGAGGGTGACATTGTTTCTGGATTTATTTTTGTTGTTGCAGTCGAGATATACTGGGCGAACATATTCCCAAACTCACGAGAACGAGCTTAGTTGCTGCAATTATTTTTTCATTAGTCTTCCCTTAGAGCAGGCATGGGCAAACTTGGGCCCTCCAGGAGTTTTGGACTACAACTCCCACAATTCCTAACAGCCGGTAGGCTGTTAGGAATTGTGGGAGTTGTAGTCCAAAACACCTGGAGGGCCCAAGTTTGCCCATGCCTGCCTTATAGGATCTGCGGTTTTAAAATCTCCCAGTTTTGCCATTGTTCATCCATTTTCCGGGCTGTATGGCCATGTTCCAGAAGCATTCTCTCCTGACGTCTCTCCCATATCTGTGGCAGGCATCCTTAGAGGTTGTGAGGTCTGTTGGAAAACCATACAAGTGGGGTTTATATATCTGTGGAAGATCCAGGGTGGGAGAAAGAACTCTTGTTTGCTTGAGGCAAGTGTGGATTAGCCACCTTAGTATTAAATAGCCTTGCAGCTTCAAAGCCTGGCTGTTTCCTGCGGGGAAATCCTTTGTTGGTAGGTGTTAGCTGGCCTGCAGAGGTGAGAGGATCCCTCTTGCCCAGTGGTTCTCAACCTTCCAAATGCCACGAACCCTAAAAACATTTCCTCTTGTTGTGGTGACCCCCAACCATAGAATTATTTTAGTTGCTACTTCATAACTGTAATTTGCCTACTGTTATGAATTGTATTGTAAATATCTGATATGCAGGATGTATTTTCATTCACTGGACCAAAATTGGCACAAATACCCGACACGCACAAATTTGAATACTGGTAAATGAATTTGTCATTTGGGAGTTGTAGTTGCTGGGATTTATAGTTCATCTACAGTCAAAGAGCATTCTGAACTCCACCAACGATGGAACTGAACCAATCTTGGCACACAGAACTCACATAACTAACAACCAACACTCAAAGCAGTGAACAGTGCTAAAAACAGTACCATGTACAATTAAAATCAAAAGCCTGTAAACACTGAAACAGAATTAAATCTAAATATAACTAAAAATAAATCGTTAAAAGCATTCAAAGCATTAAAGTCTATTTAAAATACATAAACACCACATCACACCCTCTGGCTCAAAATTTCTTCCGAATTGTATATTTCAGGTGTATATATTTAACATACTTTATAGTTATGTATGCCTCCTTATTGAAGCATCTGACCAAGAATTAGAATTATATATTAAGTGTGGATTAATAATTCTTAAAACTTACATTGGTAACAGAGCCTAAACTGATCAAGATATCTCAAAACCACTAGGTGGTGCCAAAAGATAATCCTAATTTTGCAGTGCCACTAGATTCAGAAAGTAAAGGGAATTTCACATGTGTTTTAAAAATAATACTGTGGAGCAAATTAGTGTTTTAAATCTACTAGACAGCTCAACATGGGAAAAATGAATGCCGTATATTCTGCAACAAACATTTCATTTGATTTATTGGAGGATTTAACTGGCTGTTTTGCTATACAGCTTTCCTTTCTAATGCATCAGCTCTCTCACCAAGTTATATGTATGTAGCCTGCTATTTCCTACAAGGTTATCAGTGCGAGTTTCTGGCTCAGATCAAAAGCCTATCTGGTCCAACATGCTGCTAAATGGATGTTGGATCATGGGAAGCCCATTCTCATTATTGCAAGTTCAACAGCACCCTTCTGCTCATGTTACCCAGTAGTTAAAAGGCACACTATTTATTTAACTTTATTTCTTATATTTTCTTATTTTATTTTTATATTGCCTTTCCTTCAGAGTACTCAATGTGTAGGGTAGGACTCAAATATCAGCCCTAGAGTGTCTTCCTTCGTGACAAAGCACAATACTGCTTTCAGTCCAACTTACTAACAGCACTGGGTGAGATAGTGTCAGTATGTTATGGAACTTCAGAGTTATACTAAATGCACATGAGCAATATCTAATGCATATGTGGTCATTCTTATTTAAGGTCTATGTGACACCCCCCCCCCCCCCCCCCCAATGTATCCACGTATAGTTGTTGTTCTCAGGGTCTGGCCCTGTAGCCATAACATCAGATGGAATAGCCCTGGGCATATAATATTGTAGTTACAGTATTTCTGGCGTAAGCACAAATGGCAGAGTTTAGTAAAACAATGCAGGCCATGGGTGAGATGTCAGTTATTGTGAAATTGATTTATTCAGGTTAATCATAAGAAAACAGTTGTGTTTGTAATCCTTATTTCATACCAACAAATTCAGCAAACCTGGCACTTCTCTTCTCTGCTCTGTTTAAGGCACAGATTATTTTGTACAAATCATTATGTATTACTGGGTTGCGGTGAGTTTTCTCAACAAGGAACACAACAATCCTAATTAACTTGACTCAGGAAAAAAGAGGCCCACACATCCCACTGAAATACTGGTAAGTTTATGTTGGTTAAAATTGTTCTCCATTTTAACTGTGAATGTTTTAAAACCATTGATATTTAATTCTGTTTTAATGTTTGTATATATGTAGATTTTAAATTGTAGTGAAATGCTTTTAATGTAAGCCGCTTTGGGTCTCCTTGTGGGGAGAAAATGGGGGATATAAATAAACATCATAATAATAATGAATGTTTTTTCAATTTTTTGCACTACAAAAAGAATATGTGCAATGTGCATAGGAATTCGTTCATGGTTTTTTCCTGAAAGTCCAGCCCCCCAACAGTCTGAAGGACCGTGAACCGGCCCTCTGCTTAAAATATTTGAGGACCCCTATATTAGAGGCAGTAGATGGTCTAAACTGTCAGCTTTCTATGTTGTTAGGAAGCTTTTCCCAAGCAAGAGCAGAACTTTTATCAGGCCCATACTATGAAATATTGGCTCCTCTCCTTGCTTGGGTAAAGCTTCTATAAGAACGTGAGGATCTGCTATCTGCCATGGGTCCATCTAGTTCAGCATTGTCCAAACTAGGTGTGAGAATCATGTAGTTTTCTAGATGTTATAGCTAAAGATAAAGAATGCTGCGAATCGAAGTCCAATAATTTCTCGAGTGCTGCATGATTCCTGGCTATGACACTAATTGGTAGCATTTCTTTTTTCTGACACTGTCCTGAAATCTGACATTTGACTGAAGATGTCAGGCATTTTTACCTTAAGAATATCAGCATGGAAAGAACTTCTTGTTCAAGACAGCTAGCTGCAAAGTTCAGGCTCGAGGTGAGGACAACAGTAACAGTCTGTAATACAAATGATCTCAGTATTCTGAAATAACTCCCTACCATTTATGAGGTTTAATGTGTCCCATTGTAGATCCCTGCACATGTACACTACTGGGCATTAACAGAAAAATTGGGACCAGGGCAGAAATAACATGGAAATAATAGGTGTTCAATTCCTGTGCTATCTGTCTGTAACAGCTCTGTTTCTGAAATATTTGCTCTTGTGGAAGTAATAGGGAGGTTTACATATTTTTGGGATGAAGTTTTGTCCTTATAATTGTTTTTATATATTCATTCTGATGTGAAAAAGACGTTGAGGTCAAAACAGATTACCTTATGGATGTTCGTAGTTGCTACCTATATTTTCATGAATGTTGTTTTATGTTATCTATATTGCCCCATTTAAATGACTATTGATTTTTTATTCCATCTACCTATAATTTATCTCTCTATATTACATTGTATTTTTGTACCTATTATTATAGTTTTAGGCTTTTGTTTTTTCATTTTGTTGACACCTTGGCTGTTATTTACCTTGATGACCTTTGCATAAATAAACATAACCTTTATGAATTTTCTAGACACCACTTGAAAACATCCTCTAAAATGCATCCAGACAGGGATATTTTTTTCTTTTCTTATTATTCCAAATTTGGTTGCTAAATCTATAAATATGTGGTTTTTTGTAAACATGTTGAATTTAGCTGATGAGGCAGGCTTCTTTGCTATCCCCCTTTATCTCTGCTTCAAAAAGAATCTTAAGACCTGGCTATTTAAGCAAGCCGTTGGGGATTAACATGACCCATAAGTATGATGGAAGAACAGCAAAGCAATTGGTTCAGTTTAGAAAGCTAGGTTGGTGCTAGACTTTTGATATATTTGATATGTTTTAATCATTTAAAAGACTATTTTTATTGATAGGCATATGTTTTTTTTTACAGAATTGTAATATTGTGTTTTACTGATATTGTCATTGTCTGAATCTGGCATTGAATTATTGCCATCGTTTGTAAGCTGCCCTGAGTCCCCCTACGCGGGTGGGAAGGGCAGAGTATAAGTACAGTAAATAAATAAATAATGGAGAAATGAAAATGGTGCTGATTCACTTTTAGAGTGTGGACAGCAATACAATATCAGTGTGGTATATTCTAGGTAGGTGTGGCACTAATGCTATGAATCCATGGCAGTTCTGGGGCTGAATAGTATGAATTAGAGCTGGTTTTTTTTGTTGGTGTAGACAAGCCCTTAGCTAGCTGAGATATCTCTGCACGTGGTATGTGGATGTTGGGAGAAGAGCACACAACACTGGGGTGTGTCCAGGTTTGCCCACAGTTTCTTAGCCGGCGGCAGGGCCAGTTGCGTTTTGGCTGGCATTCGCCCATTCTGTAATATTTATGTTCTAGGCTGGGCTTTGTTTCGTGCCCTGTTAACGTGGCTAGATTTTGTTAATATGTCACATTCTTTTGGGTGGTGGTTGGCATGAGTCCTGGATCTGGAAATTGAAGTATTATGGCCACCAGCCATTGGGATTGGTAAACGTGGTCCATTCAGGAACACAGAGTGTAGGGGTATAGGTATCCATGGATTGGCTACATGGCTCAGTGTCTCTAGGGCATCCCCTTGTGATGGGGGCATGAGTGGTCATTAGGGATGGGACACCCCATCATTCCATATTAATCTGGTCAGGCCTGTAGCCAGGGGCGGGTTTTAGGGCTTCACCCCCCCACCCCGAAAATTTTCAAGTTAAAAAAAACCCTGGTTTACTCATGAATTTTAACTGGTTAACCAAATCCCCATGCTAAGTCTATGAGACGCAAAAAAATTAAGAGTCCCTCCAGGCACTATCTCAAGCAGATTTTGACAGGTCTGAACCCGTGAGGCGGGTGGGTCAGGGGTTCAACCCCCCCCCCCCCCCCAAATTTTCTAAACCCATCCCGATTTTTTTTTCTGGCTATGGCCCTGAATCTGGTACTGGGTCAGATTAGCAGGGCCATCAGTCAACAGGCAGGTTCATCGAGGACTGAATCAGAGCCCATGTATTGCCTAACTGCATCTTCCACCATAATCAACAAAAGTTATGGCCTTATATTTTCCAATATCTGTCAACTTCTAACATCTGTCAGCTATTAATAATAATCTTTCAATTATACATACCTGTCAAGTGTAACTGTAATGTTAATTATAACTAATCTCAATTTATGTCAGCATCGTGTCTTATTTCCAATCTGAATGAACTCACCCTGTTCACACAGCTGGTCTACAATGAGAATGGCCTTTACTAGAATCACTATGCTGCACTGATTGGTCTTAAATTAAAGAAGCAAGAGTTTATATTTAAAATACACATCACACCAGTGGTTAATTATTGATTAAATGCCTCATTGGATTTGATTTTTAACAGAGATGATCACTAAAGGCAAAATGATACATTAATATAGTATGGTTTTCAATCAGGAACTGTTTTAATGTTTATATATACTTGTTCTATTCCCCACTTAACCATCTTTCCTTTTAATTATACTGCTCACATCTGAAATATTACAGGTTATTTCTTTGAAATCCTATATTCTGACTTATAAAAAAGAAAAAAAATCATTATTACCATTGAGTGTCAGAGTAACAAGCAAAACCCTTTGTGAACTATATCAAATGGTGAGTCAACTTTTCAATTTATTTACCATAATAAATATTATAAATATTATTGTATTTGGAATGCATTATCCAAAATGGTCCACATGAGAATCCATAAATGTTTAACACATTGTAACTGGTATGGATTTGCTATCCCAAAGCCAGTAAGGAGCTTGTCTAAGTCTGCCAAAATGTCATAGTTCACCTATTTTAGACCACAATGAAGTAATTTGCTGGCCTGCATGCATTTCGCAGATGTATGTCTACATTGAGTGTGATTACCTCTTCCTTAGATTTATTTTTGGTATTCTAGCAAAAGCAAACTGAGTGGTAACATATCATTTCTGTCATTCTTTGGGTCAGGAGTATGGAGTCCAGCATTTCCCAAAATGCTACAGAATACAAAAAACCAAGTTGGTAAAAATAACACATGTGCATACTTGCTGACTGATTTATCACCGTCAATCTAGTGGTTCTAATCAATAGTTTTATTGAGCAATTGCAGTTTCTAATGTTATGGAAGCACACTCTGGGATGACTGAGAGGTTTGGGGTCTAGTGGATTCATACTCTAGCAAAATTTTCATCAATGCTGCTGAAGTGGATGGCAATTCAAGGCTAAGCTAGCTGTTGCCAAGGGATGTGTGAAGCCTGTTTTTCATGCATTTTACCTGCAATGCAATTCTTGCAATATGGCAGGCTGAATGAAATTTGCACTGGAGTTTGTCTGCTGATGGATGTGAGTGTATTCCCCCTTTTCTCCTATTGTACACATTTCAAATGCTCATTAAGTCCCTGCTTAAACTCACTTTAGACAATAGAGATGATTTTAAAAGTATACAGAAAAGAAAGTAGAGGATTTCATTCCATAAAATCTTGTTTAACTAAGCCAGGCCCTGATATGAGATGGAGATAAAAGGCCTATTGAGGCCGATTTTGTAGATGTACACATCCCTAAACTTACAAAAAGTCTTGAACAGCGGTGTAGTGGTTAATTTTAAATGGAGGTTATCAAATTTTGAATAGTTTTATTGCATCAGCAATATACAGAAACAAAATAGTTAGAAATCTCCACCAAACTGGACCAACCCTATAGTATTTCATGTTAATATTCAACACTATAATAGAATCATAGAATCATATAATAGTAGAGTTGGAAGAGACCTCATGGGCCATCCAGTCCAACCCCCTGCTAAGAAGCAGGAAATCGCATTCAAAGCACCCCCGACAGATGGCCATCCAGCCTCTGCTTAAAAGCCTCCAAAGAAGGAGCCTCCACCACGGCCCCGGGGAGAGAGTTCCACTGTCGAACAGCTCTCACAGTGAGGAAGTTCTTCCTGATGTTCAGGTGGAATCTCCTTTCCTGTAGTTTGAAGCCATTGTTCCGTGTCCTAGTCTGCAGGGCAGCAGAAAACAAGCTTGCTCCCTCTTCCCTATGACTTCCCTTCACGTATTTGTACATGGCTATCATGTCTCCTCTCAGCCTTCTCTTCTGCAGGCTAAACATGCCCAGCTCTTTAAGCCGCTCCCCATAGGGCTTGTTCTCCAGACCCTTAATCATTTTAGTCGCCCTCCTCTGGACGCTTTCCAGCTTGTCAACGTCTCCCTTCAACTGTGGTGCCCAAAATTGGACACAGTATTCCAGGTGTGGTCTGACCAAGGCAGAATAGAGGGGGAGCATAACTTCCCTGGATCTAGACGCTATTCCCCTATTGATGCAGGCCAGAATCCCAATGGCTTTTTTAGCAGCCGCATCACATTGTTGGCTCATGTTTAACTTGTTGTCCACAAGGACTCCAAGGTCTTTTTCGCACACACTGCTGTCAAGCCAGGCGTCCCCCATTCTGTATCTTTGATTTCCATTTTTTCTGCCGAAGTGAAGTATCTTGCATTTGTCCCTGTTGAACTTCATTTTGTTAGTTTTGGCCCATCTCTCTAGTCTGTCAAGATCGTTTTGAATTCTGCTCCTGTCTTCTGGAGTGTTAGCTATCCCTCCCAGTTTTGTGTCGTCTGCAAACTTGATGATCGTGCCTTCTAACCCTTCGTCTAAGTCGTTAATAAAGATGTTGAACAGAACCGGGCCCAGGACGGAGCCCTGCGGCACTCCACTTGTCACTTCTTTCCATGATGAAGACGACGCATTGGTGAGCACCCTTTGGGTTCGTTCGCTTAGCCAATTACAGATCCACCTAACCGTAGTTTTGTCTAGCCCACATTTTACTAGTTTGTTTGCCAGAAGGTCGTGGGGGACTTTGTCGAAGGCCTTACTGAAATCTAGGTACGCTACATCCACAGCATTCCCTGTATCGACCCAACTTGTAACTCTATCGAAAAAAGAGATCAGATTAGTCTGGCATGACTTGTTTTTGGTAAATCCGTGTTGACTATTAGCAATGACCGCATTTGTTTCTAAGTGTTCGCAGACCACTTCCTTAATGATCTTTTCCAGAATTTTGCCTGGTATTGATGTGAGGCTGACCGGACGGTAATTGTTTGGGTCGTTCTTTTTTCCCTTCTTGAAGATAGGGACCACATTCGCCCTCCTCCAATCTGCTGGGACTTCTCCCGTTCTCCAAGAACTCTCGAAGATAATTGCCAGTGGTTCTGAAATAACTTCCGCTAGTTCCTTCAGTACTCTTGGATGTAGCTGATCTGGCCCTGGGGACTTGAATTCGTTTAGAGTGGCCAGGTGTTCCTGGACAACTTGTTTCCTATTTGGGGTTGGATTTCCCCCAATCCTTCGTCCATTCCGTGTTGCTGAGGTTGAAGATGGCTTTCTTTTTGTGAGAAGACCGAGGCAAAGAAGGCATTAAGTAGTTCTGCCTTTTCCCTGTCCCCTGTCGCCATCACCCCATCTTCTCCTTGCAATGGCCCTATCGCCTCCTTTTTCTTCCTTTTTCTACCAACGTAAGCAAAAAAGCCTTTTTTGTTGTTTTTTATGTCCCTGGCAAGCCTGAGCTCATTTTGCGCTTTAGCCTTGCGAACCTTTTCCCTACAGGTGTTGGCTAATAGATTCCTCTGGAAGTTCCTTGCATTTCCACGAGGATTATATGTGAAATCCATTCTTGTTACGGAATTGATAAAGTGATATCAAATTAATTCAAATGAGAAGATGAATGCCAATGAGGAGATTTCTCCATACTCCATCCATCTATTTATTCATCTACATAGGATCTTTCCAGGATTTTATGTTATGCTGCTACCTGAGGTCTTAGCAAGAAGTAAATATGATTCTGTAGGGAAGAGTCATCCCCTTGAAATAATGACAGTATCAGCAAAGTTCCATATTTGTGTACTCTTTGTGCATTAACTCTATAACTCCATCTGTGCAGGTAATCCTTGTTAACATAGCTGTGCCTGCCAACGAAAATCTACAAATGCTGCATCCGTCTCTATCTACATATCTGTGTTTATTTTGTTGTTGTTTATTCAGTCATTTCCGACTCTTTGTGCCTCATGGACCAGCCCATGCCAGAGCTCCCTGTCGGCCGTCACCGCCCCCAGTTCCTTCAAGGTCAAGCCAGTCATTTCAAGGATAACATCCATCTATCTTGCCCTTGGTCGGCCCCTCTTCCCTTTTCCATCCATTTTCCCCAGCATCATTGTCTTCTCCAAGCTTTCCTGTCTTCTCATTATGTGACCAAAGTACTTCATCTTTGCCTTTAATATCCTTTCCTCCAGTGAGCAGTCAGGCATTATTACCTGGTGTATGGACTGATTGGATCTTCTTGCGGCCCAAGGCACTCTCACACTTTTCCTCCAACACCATAGTTCAAAAGTGTCAATCTTCCTTCCCTCAGCCTTCCTTATGGTCCAGCTCTTGCATCCATAGGTTACTATGGGGAATATCATTGCTTTAACTATGTGGACCTCCATTGCCAGTGCGATGTCTCTACTCTTCACTATTTTATCAAGATTGGTCATTGCTCTCCTCCCAAGAAGTAAACATCTTTTGTGTTTGTACATAATATTTACAATTACAAAAGGAATTTATTTCCGAGTCATCATTTATCAGATTGTATTCTTTACTGGGAAAATGCATTTTATTCCACTTCCAGGTCCTGTGAGTTAGTAAAAAAACTTGTAAGAGGGATGGCAGATTGAATAATAATTTCTGCTGATCAAAAGGTCCCAGTACTTCAGCCTGGCAAACCCTAGTATCATTATACTGGACATGGACAATATGTCTGCAAAATTATAACATTTATTGTATTTAATTTAAAAAAGCTTTCTAAAGGGACAAAACAAGGTTTGCAAATCTAAGAGGCTGGGACTTGATTCTTATTTTTCTTGTGAGGTAATCTGAAGGTAAGTGGGGTGAATGGATGATGTGGGAAAAACATTGGAAGCAGCCGTAAAAATAAATCCCATGTAAGGAGTGACACAATCAGAAACTGTTTATTAACAGGAGTGAAATGGTTAATTAAGAACCATTCTTTGGTTCATTTAGAAAGAATTGCTGATTTCTCCTGTTGTCGGCACAGGAATCATTAGCAAAATGGGATGGGGGAGGCTATGCATCTTGGTTTTTGGAGATATCACAGAAATCAGTGGACAAAATGTCTGAGCCTGGGGCACTTCCAGATTGCATCTCCTTAATTGCATTAAACACTCCAGAGCCATCTGATTGTCTGGCTGCTCCACCATCTGCTCCATCAATTTCTGCAAGCTGTACTTGAGGAGGGAGAAGCCAATTGCTGTGCGGTTGCGAGCAAAGGCCCCCAGGCTGTTTGGTGATGGGAAGGACTTTGCTGAGGATGGAAAGCCTGATTCAGAGAGAAGCAGAAGGCATTTGGGGCTCATTAATTTTGATTAATCAGGATAAAATATAACAGTGTCTTTTGCACACTTTGTAGAATTCCTTAGTTGCTGTTTTGCAAGCTATGACTTTGGTAGGAAACAAGGGCTTCAGCAACGCCAATGCAGAATTTAGGTGAGAATCCTCTATGCAACGACCTATGCTCGTTTTTTACATATGGAGGATATATATTTTAATTATGGTACGTTTGCAAATATATTCGCAAATTATATTATGTGAGCAAATAAATATCAAAATATATTATATATTTTTCTAAGAACATCTTTTAACTCAGCTTTTAAAAAAAACAGCACAATAAACAGGGGTTTGAAAGACAAATTTAAATTGTGTTTAACTCACAGACAGAACTATATGGTCGTCCCTCCATATTTATGCTTTTGACTTTTTGTGGATTTGGTTATTCACAGATATGATTAAATTGTGTTCTCTAGAAATCTCTAGGTCCACCAGTGTGACTCTATGGTCAACCTCCGCCAGTTATGCTGGAGGACCTAGAGATTTATGGTTTATTTTATGCTCTGGCATTGAATGTTTGCCGTATATATGTTATGCTCTGCCCTGAGTCCCCTTTGGGGTGAGAAGGGTGGAATATAAATGTTTAAATAAATAAATAAATTTCTAGAGAGAACATCTTTCTAGGAATTTCTAGGTCCTTCATAGGGTGGAATGAAAATCACGTATAGTTCACGTTTGACCATTCCACACACTGTCTTAACAGAGAAAAGATATGCCACGCAGATCCTCAGTAAAGAGCAACATACGGTCATCTGAACAATTGCATTGACTCACATAATGTCCGTTGAGAGAGATTCAAATGGTCTTTAGATTGTCCATGTAAAATGTCTTCCTCTCTCCCAGCAGCCCAGGAGCAAAACCTCTTTTGCTAAGCTCCGGCACAGAAAGCCATCTCTAATTGTTGCCAAAATTCCCAGGCTCAGTTAGCTCCCTGGGTGTGGCCCAACCAATCAGCTTTGTGCATTGCAGTTAACTCACAACAAACTGATTTTCACATGCCCCATCATTCCAGTGAAAGACTATGTTGAGCTTTCAGCAGAAACTCATGTGGGAAGACCTAGAAATTCCTAGAGAGGTTTTCTCTAAAGTAGAAAAAATAACTACTGATTCATGGTTTCTCATTTTTATGGGATTCCTGTGCCCCTAACCCCAAAGAATGTGGAGGGCTGACTCTAAACTGGATGAAGTATAGAAGAGTATACCATCAGAGCAGATTCTTCATGTATCCCTCCATGTAGCCATATTTTTTAAATAAACAAATCTCTGCTTGACTGTTACAAAGAGACCCATCTGTACAAGAAAGGCTATGGCACCAATAAGCATTATTTACATTTATTGGGTGAATCATCTTGCAAGTTGCCATGCATTATCTGGATTGCCTTATAGTTGCTTGCTCAGCAGATGGTTGGCTGAAGTAAGTGATGGGGTCATAAAAGCTTGGTGACATTTATAGGTTTATATTAAGGCATATTAAAACAAATTATCCCATAAAAAGTGACATTGTCCAATATAAATAAAATGTAGTTTATGTTTCTCTGGTCTGTGCAAGTTGAAAAGTGAGCTGCCTGCCTGCACCAGAGAGAAATAGGTCTGGGTGCAGATAGTGCCTGGAGAGTGTGAAAATCAGGCCAGAGGTTTTGATGAGAATTCCCCAAACTGGGGCCTCTTATATACCACTTTTTATAATTATTACTTTGTTGTTTTTAATTGGGAGAAACAACAATATCCAAAAAACCAAGAGATTCCTTGCCCTGCCCAAAGCATCTTAAATTAAAGGAGACTGACACCAGTTTAAAACCTCATTTTCCCATGGGAAAAATTGTTCTGCCTCAAACTCCAGAGGATACAAGAGACAGTGATCCAGGTTAAAACCATTACTTTCCATGGGATCCTATTTATAATCCTGGGACTCCAGAGGATACAAGAGGAAGTGATCCAGGTTAAAACCATTGCTTTTCATGGGATCCTATTGTTCTGCATTGAACCCCATAGGATACAAGAAACTGCTGACGTTTGGGTAAACAGGATGGGGAACTCTGATGGTTTTCATTACACCTGTTTTTCTCTTGTAAAGATGTAAGTAAAGTGTGATAAGAGGTAGGAGCTCTAAACATGATTGTTGGCCCATATTCAGAGTTCCCTCCTTTCAGGACATTTCAGCCTCTTTTCAATCCTGGAACATGTGATGAGCTCTTTGCCTCTCCATGCTAGAAAAGAGGGTGAAGTGTCCTACAACTGGGAAATTTATAGTTTCCTCACGTCATTCCCTTCCATCTCCAGCAAGCAAATGGCCACACATGTTGGAACAACGGGAATTGTAGTCCAGCATATCTGGAGAGTCGGCTTGCTAGAGTTTTGGGATGAGAGGCATACACTCCTGTTCTTATAGATGTTGAACATCCTTTATTCAGAAATCCAAAATATTTGAAAACCAAAACTGCCCACATGGGTGGCTGAGAAAGAGACATTTTTGCTTCTTGAATAAAATTATTAAAAATATTTTATAAATGACATTCAAGCTATGGTTTATATGAAACATAAATGGTTTCATGTTTAGACTAGGATCACATCTCCAAGAAATCTCATTTTGTATGTACAGAATACACAAATACAATTATTCCAAAGCCCTAAAAAAATCTAAAATCCAAAATACTGAGAATTTTGGATAAGAGATACTCAACCTCTACTGTCATTCTCTGATAAGATATCAGAGGGAAAAGAAGCATTTCAGCACAGAGTTATGTCTGGAAAAGTGGATGTAAAATTTATCCTATGTAGTAAATCCTACATTGCTTTTAGTCCTACTTTTTTTGTTTTCACATGACTCCACTCCTTCCTCCCCAAATAAAGGCTTATTTTGCTTTGCCCTATGCTTAGGTTCCCACACTTATATTTCTTTAAATTGAAGCAGATGCATATAAAGCAAATAGTTAGAGTAACCTTTAAATTTGAGACAGGGAAAGGGGAAATCAGGGAATTTTTATTCAAAACCTTGATAGTTGGCAACATCCTGTCCAGCATTATGATATCATCATCATCATCATCATCATCATCATCATCATCATCATCATCAATTTATGTATTGCCACAAGTAAGGGCTCTGATCAGTTCACCTGTGGGGCTTTGTGGTCCAGAGAAGAAGCCAAATGTTGTGGGTTCTGAGTAACAGCATGTGTCTCACAACTTCATCCCAAGAACTAGAGCAGCATGGGCCAGCACTACGAGGAAGCGGTAACCACTAGCCAATGAGGTCAAACTTTGGTTTGAATTTGTTGGCTGGTGGGATCTGACCTTAGTGGCCTTGATTTAGACTTCACCCCTGCTGTCTCAGATGCTTGCCTCTTTAATTCCAAACATCAGAGAAGGCAAGAATAGCCAGAACAGCTGATTACTGAGAAAGTGAATATGAATGCCAGCTGAGAGTGAGAGCAATATAACAGCTGAAGAAATCAAGGTGATGACACAGGTCCTGGATCCAGGACATCTAAAGCCAATGTCTCTCAAGCACTGAGTTGAGGTAGGGGCTCCCTTGTAGGATTCAGGGCAGAATGAATTTTGCCCAGCTCAAGGGCAGACACTTTCCTGAAGCTGCTCCGGGCAAGAGGGGAGGAGGGGATCACATAAGCAGACTTCGGCCCATGTGGATCCTTTCTTATCAACCAGAAGTTTCTGGCGTGGCCTGGAGAATTGGGATCATCCAACCCTTGGCTGATACTTGGATCCAAACCCATGTAGTTGCTAACCATCCCTTTAGCCGCAATCAATTAAGTTGTTTATTAAAAAATAAAAATAAAGTTGTGAGCTTCTTCTTCCACCTATTATGCATTTATATGAAAACAAAGACCACTGGGCCCATTTGCCTTAATTTTTAAAGAATAGCAATAAGCACCTCACTGTAAAAGTGTTCATTCAGTATTGACAGTATCTTTGTCGGATGAGGCCCTGCTCGCGGTCCCGTCAGCCTCACAGGTGCGGCTGGCGGGGACGAGAGACAGGGCCTTTTCAGTAGTGGCTCCCCGCCTATGGAACGCCCTCCCCATTGAAGTCAGGCAGGCTCCCTCCCTCCTATCCTTCCGTAGGAAGGTAAAAACTTGGTTGTGGGGCCAGGCTTTCGAATAAGAATCAGCAGCATTAATTACTATTATGTATACTGGAACTCAATTGACAGACCCAGTCTTTTAAACTTGTACACGCCTATCTATATTTTATAAATGCATTTTATGAATGTTATATGTAAGTTAATTTTTTAACTGATTTATAGTGTATTGTACTGTTTTTATATGTCTGTTTTATTGTAAGCCGCCCTGAGTCCCCTGTTGGGTGAGAAGGGCGGGATATAAATATTGTAATAAATAATAAATAAATAAATTTGTAACATTGCAAAATTTGATCTTACATTAGTGCCCCATACACATGTGTTGACATAATTTCTTTTACACAAAAACATCAGCCACTAAAACATATATGGCAAAAGTTGCTCCTTGATCATTCATTGTATTGCTTATTGCCCAAAAGCTTGGTCCCATAACCAGGTTTAGGGCTAGATAGGGCTAGATAGGAATACACATAGATTGGGCTAGATAGGAATACAAAGATTTCCTGGAAGTATCCCCGCTGTTCCAAATATTTCAGATATCTTTTTCTATTTTCCTTCACTTTTTCATAAAGAGAAAAGTCTTCTTTGGTGATAATGGTCCAGACCTGAAACTGGCTGTGCTGACAGACTGCGCTGTGACAGTCGAACAGATGAAGCCTGCCAGGAGGAGGCAGAACTAAGTCTTCTCCTGCTAGACATAAATTATTTTATGCCCCCTACTTTTTTAAAAAAAAATAAAGCAATTTTATATAAAAGGCAGAGTATAAATACTTTTGTCAGTGTACAATCAGCCCCCACATTTGCTGAAACCATACCATGTTGACAAATTGCAACAAGACCACACTGTATCTAAATAGCATTAAGCATCATATATATATATCACCGCCCATCCCTTTTCTGCATTAAATAACTATACTTTTCAGGACTCAAACCTCATGGCTATGTAAAAATTGCAGAGGGAAATTACTGATTGGAAAAAACCTTATGCAATTTTTCCTGCGGTTAGGAAGAGAAGTGCTTGTCAGGATTTTACAACACAAAGTAGCCATGTAGCCTGGGGTTCCAGTTTCTGACTTAGTCATCTTTAGTAGCAACGAATTCAACAATAAAGTACATTTTGATGCATGTTCCCTGGGATTCTTGCGAATAACTCACTTGCTTTGAGTTCTGGTTGTCATTCTGAATATAACATTCAGCTCCTTTCAGGCCTAGTAGGGTTTGCAAGGTCATGCTGTGGATAAAGTGTGTGCTGTATTTTCTTCTATACGGATAATGAATTGGGAAGATAACTCAGTACTCCTGCCAGATTTCATAAAGCAAAGTAGTTACTTCAATTGATGAGGGCAAATGGGTGACTGCTGCCAGATCTGACAACAACATGTCTTCTTCCCTGATGCTTATCATGCTAATCAGTTGTTTCAGGTCATTCCATTTGGAAATTGCTCCTTTTATACTTGAAAAGGTCACAGAATGGTAATGAACTCTTTAGTACCATCACCACATTTGTGCTTCAGTGATGTTATTGTAGTTTGCTTTCTCACACATAAAATATGGCAGTACCATTTATTCCACCAAGTTTGCTTCTGCTCCATGAAAGGTAATTAAAAAACCTAGGAAGCTATAATTGCACAAGTGAGAAATTACATAATGGCACTGTTATGGAACGAACTAATCTCCTACCTCGAACAGGAAAATGAATAGATGCCACACCACTTGCAAAGGCATTTTAGATGTGCCTTTCTCTGCAAACTAACTCTTGACTGGTTCTGCTTTTGTCTATTTTTATTTATTCTTTACACTTTTCCTGAACTCTGGAACATTTCTGATCAGTCATCATTAGTGAGATTACATTAAATTGCACAATTGAACTACTCTGTAGAAATATTATGCAAAAAATGCTGGCGAACAGAGAACAGTGGTCCTTTACAGTCTGGAAAACACACAACAACCCCGTGATTCCAACCATGAAAACCTTCGACAACACAACAGTAGTCCTCTTAGGAATTCCTGGGAAATCCTGCTGTCCTTCCAAAACTACCTTTAGAAATAGTCAAGTTTTTCTTCTGGAGCTCCCTGGGAAATTACGCCATCTCCACTATGCTCCCAATATCCCAATGAAGAAGAAGACATTTGTACTACTCCACAGTGTTTACTAAGCCATGGCGATATAGGAGGCCATTGATGGATAATTTTAAATGAGAAAAGATTTGATTTCCAAATTACCCAACAGCAGTACAGTAGCAGGATTGCTATGACATTGTGCAATAAACTCCAGACGATTAACATAGTATATTTGTGGTGTAGCAGTGTTGATTGATAAGCTTGATATATCATTGAATAACATCTACAGGGATAGACTTCAAACACATAGCTGTGTAGGTCTAGAATATCACTATGCAAAGGAATCTTGTACCACCTCAGAGCTTAACAGAGTTAGTACCATAAGCTTTCATAGACTAAGTCTAAGATTACATCAGAGGAAGTAGATTCAGAAAACTTACACTACCTGTGGGTTCCCAGATGTTTTGACTTTCAACTCTCAAAATCCTAACAGTTGGTAAACAGTTAAAAAATGGACAGGTGGAAGAAATGAAGACCAATGAAACTTAAGATGTACGTCCCAATGAAGAATGACGCAAGCTGTGTGTCCCTCAGTCTGATGTTTGGAGGATGACCACAAGTTTATGCTAATAGATTACACTTTCCAGAAAGGTTAGCCTGAATTCAATATGGTTTTTCAGCCCATGGTCAAAATTGTTGGAGTGTGCAAATTTATGTTATATTAACCAAGAGTTAAAACAACTGTACTAGTGGTTTTAGCTCCTGCATTTACTGCATTGTTTTTTTCCCCCCCGTGTCAGGAGCAACTTGAGTCACTTCTGGAGTGAGAGAATTGGCCGTCTGCAAGGATATTGCCCAGGGGACGCCCGGATGTTTTTGATGTTTTTACCATCCTTGTGGGAGGCTTCTCTCATGTCCCCGCATGGAGCTGGAGCTGATAGAGGGAGCTCAACCGCACTCTCCCCAGGTGGGATTCGAACCTGGCAGCTTTCAGGTCAGCAACCCAACCTTCAAGTCACTTAGTCTACTACACCATCTGGGGGCTCCAATTGCATTGTAATTACGTATTTCTCTTTCTCTCTATTTGTATTGTGCTTTAATTTGATGCTTTTGTTGTTGTTGTTGTTGTTGTTATTGAGGTCAAGTCTGTTTTACCTTATGGAGAGTCTATGAATGGGAGACTCCCAAGAGTCATCAACATGGTACAAACTTATGACTCTTATAAAGTCAGTCTGTCCATAAGACAGTCTTCCTCCTTTTCAACTGCCAACATACTCAGCATTATCAGTTTATACAGCGAGTCATGCCATCTTATGATATGTTTGGTTTAGTCATTTTGGCTGCTAGTTTGTAGTCTTGATTTCTTTTGGAGTGCATTTATTTGTCTTTTTTGTGATCTGTAGTATTTTTAGAACTCTTAGTATCACCTTTCAAATAAATTGATTTTTCCTCTGTTAGCTTTCTTCATTGTCCACAACCATGGATATCTGGCATTTCTCACTCCATGTATGGTAAATGTCTTTGCTGTAAAATCTTGGGCACCAATCCCCTTGTATGAGAAATTAGCATAATAGTCCAGTGGTTACTAGAATATCTGATGTCCCATGGAAAGTTGCATTGTATATGAAAAGTTTATTGACTGTGGATCACTATTTTCTTTTCCACACTTATCGGCAGATTTTTCCTAGGACCTGAATGTATTTTCCCTTTATAGCTTGATACGGCTCTGTATATGTATGTCCTTTGTTCCTGGTGATTTATTTTGCACAGATCTTAATTTTTATGCTTTTCATATTGTATCTATTAGTGTTTTCTGACTTCTGTAATATCATTTTTATGCTATTATTATCTCTAGAATTGTTAATGATTGTATGGCATCAAGGAAATTTATTTGACAGGCCTCTTATAAATACAAATGATGTATAAATGAATAATAAAAAGGAAAAAAAGCATGGTAGTTTCAGAAGACAAAGAAGCATATTCAAATCTCTATCCACAGATCAGCAATCAAGTTAGGAATGTGTAGAGGTAGGCCGTTTTCCATAACACATATCTCAGTATAGACTGAGTAGATTGTTGCCATATTTGAAAAACATACAAAATCTATTGGTAGTGTGGGAAATATGCCCATGAAAAGCCAGTCAAGATAGAAAAGTATATTAAAATTATGGCCTGCCAACACTTGGTGCAATAAATGAAGCAGATTCATAAGTCTGTCATAAGCTTTCTTCTAAATAGGAATTTCAGGCACATTTTGGTGATTGTTATATAAACCACATGTGCACATTCCTAACACTGTTAGATACTGTAAATATAGTAAGTCAAATGTAGGTTGGGTAGACCTACTGAGTTAAGTTAATCATGATTCTGTTTCAGTGAATCTACTCTAAGGGTGCTTCCACACAGAACTAAAATATGTGCTAAACCTGGTTTGAATAACCTGCTTCGGCGTGGGTTTCAGTCCCCACTCCCCAACAACCTCCCCTGCTTTTCCCAACAAAAACCCACAGTGGCTGTGGAGGCGCACACTTGGACAGCCCCGGGACTACCCAGGAGTGAGTCCCCATAGGCCCAATACCCCATTAGACCCAGGCCTTTCAGGATCCTGGAGTGTGTAATTTGAGAAGCCACTGGAGCTTTCTGGTTGGGAATTTTCTATAGCTCTCCTTACATAGCAGTGCCTAGGCTTTCATAGTATTTTGCTATGGCAATTAAAGTGGAACATAATGCTATCATAATGTAGTGTGAAAGGTACGGACCCATTGTGTCAGGAAGTCAGGTTTCATCAACTAATGTAATTCCACCTGCAGAATGGCCTTAGGTGGGAGAAATCTGATCCTGGTCCCAGAAATTTCTCGATACGTATTCTAGTGTTTCAGAGCTATAGTTTTTTTTTTAAGTTGATTATTCTGAGGGTTGGTGTTTTTTTTTCTTTTTTGTTTCTCATAGTCTTTCCATAAGCAATGATGCACGTTACATCACCTACATGTAAGCAACAGTTTCTTGTGATGTGTACATAGACCAGTTGTGTTCATGAAATTGTGGGAAAATGCTTTCCTCAAGATCTCCACCCTACTGAAATAGGCCTTCAAGTAGCCCCAGGACAGACACAAGTGACAAAATATTTGTACTGACCTTTATTCCTGTTGACATCCCTTCTGGTATGTGACTGACATTATTGCTTTTGCTGTCTTTTCCTTTTTGGCAGAGCTGTGCTCCCCTAGGACCAGTTATGTAGATGGAGAAATAATCCATAAAGGATGAATAGCACTCTCACAGATTTCTTTCCGTTCTCAAAACTTGTGAGTGTGGAACAAAAATGGGAGGGAAGTCAATTTAAAGCTAAAAATGCAGTTAGAACTATATAAAGAAGCAAAATGATGAATTAATTTAGCTAGTACATTATCCCCATAAGTACCATCATCCTAAATTATATTACTCTGTGTTTTTAAATAAAGGAATAGTGTGGTGGAAAAACAATGTATTTCTTTAATGCATTGTGGATTTGTTTTATGATCATTTTATTACATTAGATTCCAGAAGAGGAAATAAATTGGTCAGCTGCCACATTTCATAACCATTAGATAGAACTATCCAATTTTGCTTCTATTGACTTAACCCCATCCTAATAAAGGGTGAGCACATGATGAAATTCACAGTGTTAGTTCTCTCTCTCATATCCAGAAAGGAGGAATTGTTCAAAATAGCTTCCATAATCTGAGGGTGCTTCCACACAGGGCTAAAATCTGCTTCGGAGTGGTTTAAAGAAACCTGCTCTGAAGTGGGTTTAAGTACTCACACCTCCCCCAAAATCAGGGCTTTCCTGGGTGGGTGTCTCCATGCCATCCCGAAATAATAAAAACCTTTAGGATGGCATTGGGCCATCCACACACCCCCAAAGCCATAAAAATAAAGAAAAACTTACTGGACCATCATGAGGCAATCCTCTGGCACGTAAAAATGATACGTCAAGTGTGTGTGTGATTTGGCCCCTCACCTTCTGGCATGTCACTAGTACACACCAGGAGGACTCTGGAGTGGCCTAATGGTGGTACAGTAAGTTTTCCCTTCTTTTCAGGGCTTTGGGGGGGAGGGTTGGGGAGGGGGTGGCTGCCCTCCTTGGAAGCAGTCCCAGCAGTCTGTCCCCACAGGGCCCATACTCCATTACACCGGGTCTTTCAGGTAGGCCTGGGTCTAATGGGGTATCTAAATAATTCAGCACAAATCAGGGTTCACCTGCTTTGTCTCAAATTATTCCTCTTTTATCTGAGGCATTGTTTGGACACCTCTGGTAAAAGTCCAACAGGGCCCGCATTTTGGGTTCTGTCTGGAAGGGCCCTGAGTGTTGCATGAAGCTGTATCGAATCACAATGGGATGCTAAACCTGTTGCCAGTCTGTGACTTTTCTGTGACAAACCTGTCCATTGCTATTGATAGATGAGAACTGTCAGTAGTCTCTGATTGTGCCATGGTGCTGCAATTTACCTTGTGCAATGATCCCAATCTGCTCTTATGTCACCATGCTGCAGAAAAGTGATGTCAGGAGATGAGATTTTCTTCCTATTTCCCTATCCCTCACCCCAACTCCCATAACTAAAGATAAAAGGTTAAATTTTATTTCTGAGTTTTGCTGAAACTGTGAAGTCACTTAAAAAAAAAAAACTCAAGCAGAAGCAGAATTGTGGGATGGCAGAGTTACCTCCCTAAAGGAAAGTATGGTTGAAGGACCATAGAGGCATGAAACACTACTGTTGGGCAACTATAAAAACATGCAATATCAGGAGGAACAGTCCCAGTAAGTTGTCTGGGATGGTGGCTTTAAGAAAACATGTAACAACAACAAAACTGAATTTACAAAAAGCTAAAAGAAACAGAAAAGGCTAAGATTTAAGAATCAAAACTGAATTAAAAAGAAACTGAATTAAAATTACATAGGAAATGATGTAAATGTTATTTTTTTAAAAAAGCAGGATGTTATGGGAAGTACGAGTTTCCATAAACTTTGTCTGCAAGAGCAGTGACATTCACAAGAAAGAATCAATGGAAATAAAATAAATAAATAAAACCCAGCCTGGATCAAGCACAGTGTATTTATATCCAAAGGGGATGGTAATGACCCAAAGATTTATTTGAATGGGAAACCAATGGATCCTCTTTGTACATTATTCTGAATATCCTCAAGGCATAGCAAGTACTATTAACTGAACTATTAAAAGTTATTTAAATCTGCAAAATGTATTTGTATTTCATAGTTAATTTATCGGACAGTACATTAAATGTTATGGCTCTATCCTCTGAGATCCTGGGAGTAGTACTTTAGCAAGGTCTGCAGAATGGATGTCCAAAGAACTTTCAACTGAGCTAAGATTTAAAAGGGGATGTACAAGGAATGGAAAGTGGGGGGATCACCAAAGAGGAATTCAAACAAATAGCCAACACATATAGGGAAAAGTTTAAAGCACAAAATGAGCTCAAGCTTGCCAGAGAGATCAAAAACAATAAAAAGGGGTTATTTGGTTATGAAAAAAAAGTAGAAAAATGAAGGAAAAAGGAAAGGGTAGGACCTCTGCGTGGAGAAGGTAGTGAAATACTAACAGTGGACAGGGAAAAGACAGAGCTGCTCAACAACTTCTTTGTCTAGGTCTTCTCCCAGAATGAGATCAGTGTTCAACCTGAGCAATATGGAGTGGATGAGGTAAAAGGAATATGCAATCCAAAATAGGTAAAGAAGTAGTCCAGGAATACCTGGCTACTCTAAGTGAATTCAGGTCACTAGAACCAGATGAATTACATCCAAGATTACTGAAGGAACTAGCAGAAGTCATTTCAGAATCACTAGCAATAATTTTTGAGAATTCTTGGAGAACAGAGAAGTCCCAGCAGACTAGGATCAAACTCAAAGGGTGTTCACCAATGATTCCTCTTCATCCTTGAAAGAAGTGATGCCTCAAATTTGAAGTTTTTCTAAGTCTTGTGGATACCGAGGGATACCTGGCAAGCTTCGCTTATTTATTTATTTCGTATCAAAAGCATTGTACAACAAATACATTTCAAATAATGGAAATAAAAAAAAAGAAATCACAAGCAACTAAATAGTTTTGGCAAGCTTCGCTAACCAGGGATGTTTTGAGCCAGGAATCGGGAATCTCACCAGGTTGAAGGCAAATGACAGAGACTTTAATCAATTTGCGAAAAAGGGACACTCGTACAGCAACTGCTGCTCAAAGGGTACAAGTGTAAAAGCATAATCATAAGCAGGCATTTTTATACACAAGCATTCTCATGCATTAACATTGCTACATTTTGAGTGAGAGTTGCTTTTCCAGACATCTTCCCATGCTGGGAAGACAAAGAAAGAGTTTCAAAGATGTCTATTGCTGATGGGATTGCAATCAATGATTTGATTGTGCTTTTTCTGCATGGTAGTGGGTTGGACTAGATGGCTCATGTAGTCTCTTTCAACTCTATATTCTATGATTCTAATTCTCTGCTAGCCCATTGCCTGGAATTACAGCTCTAGAGCTGGCTAACAGATAATGAAATATTCCAATAAATTATAAATCCCAGAATTCTATAGGATGGGATCATAGGAGTTCAAGTTAAACCCATCACTGTAGTGGTGCAGATTCTCTCATAAACATTTCTAGTAATGAAGGATACTGGCAAAAACAGGCAATTGATTGCTATTGCTATCCTCTATGTATGGATTGCCAGAAGAGGGAGTACGTGTTCTATCATTTCCTGCCAGTTTCATTGTCAGAGGATTTCTGTTATCTTTCATTCATTATTATGGAACTTCTTATAAAAAGTTATTTTCTCACATTTTCCCCTCCAGTTGCAGACATATGAAGAGAAAAATTGTTGTGACAACCTTGGTCATGTTTAGAAGTTCTGCTGTCTGTTTGGAGTCTCTGAATAAAACAGAATATAATCTTTCCTATTTGCTTTTTAAAAACGTATACTACTGTATTTAGAAATGGAATAGTTTTAAACAACAAAAGGAAATGTCAAAGACAGAACAATAAACCTATGTTGACTTATGGTATATACTGTGTTCTTTAGTACCACTGAACTCAATAGTTAGTTTGACACTTAGTACTTTATCCCAAGCCCCCCCCCCCCCTTTCTAAACAGTTATAATCCATTGCAGGAATGAAAAATGACAGAGCCCATCCCATGACGCAGGGGGACTTTCTGTCAACACTCATCATGCTTTGTTAGGGAAACGTCTGAAACAGTAAAAAAAAATAGAGGGGATAAAATGGTCAGAGATCATCTTCTGAAGGCAGGATATAACTGGAGAAAACACCCAAAAACATGTGGGATGGGAGCTGCCAGAATCCTCTGCACTGACTCGAATTGATGACGTGGACAAATGGGCTGTGCTGTGGTAGTTTCCTACCAAGCAATGATGCTCCGGTACTTTGCCATGATGCAGTTGCCCAATTTTTGCTTGGTCAATAATTTAAAAAAAGAAATAGCACTACTTTAGGGAATCACAACTTTGCTTTGCTTGTAATATTAGCTATTGAAATAGCGGGGATTTCTGTCTTTTCTAGGCTTTTAAAAAGTTGAGATTGACCCCCCCCCCCCAAAATACACCATTGATAGTGCTACCATTTTATATCTGACTGGATACCTATTCTCTGCATTTTCTAGAAATTTCAGTATTATACAAATCTTGAGATACTGAGTTTGATCCTTTGCGATGTCGAATTTATGAACTTGCTCGTGAAATAAGGATCGAAATTGATAATACCGATTAAACCAGCAAATTCAGATGATATGTGATAAGGAATGAATAATGGAATTATGTGCTTTGCAATGCTACAGGACTAAACATCACAGTGTATGACATTCTCCCCCCACACGGGATAAAGTCCTTAATCTTGAGATTAAAACCAACTCCCATTGTTCCTAAGGAGCTGCCAGGTTGATAAATTCAAGTGGATCCCTGTTAATGTGAAAAAATTACTTTTCCTCCCATTCAGTGCTAGCAATTCCAAGCCCCCACATAATTTGTGAGTCAGAAAATATAAGAAGAAAGGATATGTAGTGGCAAATGACAAAATCAGGATAACCAGGGAATAAAGTCCCCTTATTATTCAGCACTGCAACACAGTATGAAAAATAAGAAAAATAAGATTCTACTCATTAAAATAATTGGAGACCCCGATGCCACAAGGGGTTTAACCCTTGTGCTGGCAGGACTGCTGACTGACAAGTCGGCAGTTTGAATCTGGGAGAGGTGAGCTTCCTCTGTCAGCTTCAGCTCCCCATGCGGGAACATGAGAGAAGCCTCCCACAGGATGGTAAAACATCAAACATCTGGGCATTCCCTGGGCAATGTCCTTGCAGACGGCCAATTCTCTTACACCAGAAGCAATTTGCAGTTTCTCAAGTTGCTCCTGACACGAAAAAATTAAAATAATCAGGGGCAGTCATGTGGGCTGTGCAGCAAAATCCACAAGGACTTATTGCTTTTTGGGCCAACTTACAAGCATAAAATACATCATGCAAACATTGAAATCTTCAGTCTTCATCAGGCAAAAATGTTGAAAATCACATAGTAGAAAAATTGTGAGGATGTTATGAGTAAAGTAATTACTTTCTGTTTGAGGCTGTAGATGTAATGCAGTTTAACTGCTATGGCTCAATGCTATGGAATCCTGGGATTTGTAGTTTGGTGAAGAATCAACCGTCTTTTGTAGAAAAGGCTAAAGATCTTATAAAATTACAACTCCATAGCTTTGAATAATACCTAAATTGGTGTTAAACTGCTTTAATTCCATGATGTGATGTACTCTGAGATGTTAATTGAAATAATATTGAGGTATTTCAGTGCAGGTAAAAGCCACCTTTCTTGGCTTTGGGAGAATGAGGGATCTATAAAAGTTGCTCATAAATACATAAAGAAAGAAAGAAAAAACAACAGTAACAACAAACAAGAAATGCCAGTGGATATTAGGGAGAGATGTAGAGATGTTAGGCAAAATTAGGACCCAGTGTCAGGGAATATAATTTTCCACATCAAAAATTCATGGAATATTACAAATAACCTTTGTCTTTTGACCATGCGCTGATTAGGTTAATCGGCACTGAGTGAATGAATTGGTGACTTTAGAGTACCAAAGTTTGCATTTTCTTGGCTTGAGACTTAAAATTCTGTTACTTTTTATTCTCCCCTACATTATTAATTGCAAAAACTTTCCAGACTGGGATATTGTAATTTCCAACATCTGGGGGGTTGCTGTTTCTAAATAGAAATAACTGTTACTGTGCAGAGCTTCCTAGCCAATCATGGCCACATCATTAAGTAAGGTTTGGGCGAAGGTGCAGCAGGTTAAACCACTGAGCTGCTGAACTTGCTGACCAAAAGGTGGGTGATTCGAATCTGGGGTGAGCTCCCACTGGTAGCCCCAGCTTCTGCCAACCTAGCAGTTCGAAAACATGCAAGTGTGAGTAGATCAATATGTACCATTCCAGCAGGAAGGTAATGGCACTCCATACCGGCCACATGACCTTGGAGTTGTATACAGACAACGCCGGTTCTTCGGCTTAGGAATGGAGATAAGCACTAACCCATAGAGTCAGACACGACTAAACTTAATATCAGGGGAAAACCTTTACCTTTACCAAGGTGGCAGCAGGATTTGGACAATTTATTTTTACAGAGACTGAGAGACAAAGTAAGCTTTGCAGACCTAAGGGTATATATTGAAATCATAGAGCTGGAAAGGATTGAAAGATCCCATGGAAATACCACTAATACATCAGTTTAAAAGAACATATACACTCAATACATAGTAAAACAGCTGGTACATATTTTAAAATGCATAATTTAAAAATCATCTTGATTTTACTTGTACTGTTTGCCTAGTTGTGCATCACCCATCCCATGTGCATTTCATTTTACTTGCCTATATATAATATCTTACATTAATCCCTGTTGAAATTCATTTTATTTTTTGCCCTATTCTCCAATCTGTGAGTCATTTTGAATCCCAATTTTGTCGTGTAGGAGTATTGGCTACCCCTTTAAATTTGAGATTTGAGATACATGTCTTCTATTCCTTCATAAAGTTATTGAACAAAACCCAGCCTAGGAAAGAATTTTGTGTCACTTCACCAGTCAAACTACAGTAGAGTCTCACTTATCCAAGCTAAACGGGCCGGCAGAAGCTTGGATAAGTGAATATCTTGGATAATAAGGAGGAATTAAGGAAAAGCCTATTAAACATCAAATTAGGTCATGATTTTACAAATTAAGCACCAAAACATCATGTTTTGCAACAAATTTGACAGGAAAAAGTAGTTCAATATGCAGTAATGTTATGTTGTAATTACTGTATTTACGAATTTAGCACCAAAATATCACGATATATTGAAAACATTGACTACAAAAATGGCTTGGATAATCCAGAAACTTGGATAAGCGAGGCTTGGATAAGTGAGACTCTACTGTATTAAAATTCATCTAACCAAAGCAGCATCTAGACCACATTTTGACCAGCTCATCTGTGAGAATGTCATGGGTGCTTTATCAAGACCCTTGCGAAATTTAAGACACAACACAACCACAATATCAACCAAGCTTGTAACTCTATGAAATTTAAAAATAGGTAAGATTAGCTTGGCATGATGTGTTTTTGAGAAACCCAAGCTGCCTTTTAGTAATCACAGCATTCTGCTTAATGACGTGTTCCACATTGTTTAATGATGTGTTCTACAAGCTTGTTGGTTGTTCACACTATGCTGACTGGCCAGTAGTTGTATTGGTACTTGTTATTTTCCATTTTGAAGATGAGGACAAAATTTTCCTGCCTCCGGTGTGGAGAAAACCTTACTCTCCAGAAATACGAAAGGATTATAGATTATATTACCCTTTAAAGCAGTTACTCTGGCCTTGGATACTTGATTTTGTTTAACATTGCTTGGTGCTTCTATATCAACTTTTTCCCATATTTGGACATGTAGCCCTCTCTTCACATCATTTATGTACCTTTCATTATCTTTTCCATGATTATCTAGACCTATTTACCTTTGACTACAGAATACCTTTATTATATCTACTTTGGATGACAACAGTCTAAGGAAAGAAGTAAGGGCAAATATCTTCTATGTACATGTGGTGTTTTAATTGAATTTTATTAGCATAGCTAATTCAAGTTTATATGCAGAAGAAAATCTAATCCCTATTAGGTGCTCATGTGAAATGTAATATTGCTAATCTAACAAAATGAGTGTCTTTGATGTTTTAGCCTTTGTTGAAGGTCACAAGCAAATGAACTGGTGGATCAGATGATGAATGTTGCTATAATGGTTACATACAGCATATTCCTCTGATGATCTAACATTTAGTGCTTTTTTCCAGCTGGCTGAAAAAGGAAAAAACAGGGAGAGCAAGACAAATTCCAGAGACATAGCACTTCCAAGGGTAAATCTATTATTTGGCAGAGCTTAGATCTAAGAATTCTCTGAACTGAGATTACATAGGCAAAGCCTGCAGCCTCCAGATCTTCATAAGTATTGCATATATTCTTTGAGAAGACTGTTCTTCCGCGTAAGTTTTAAACACATATGTTTGTGTATGTGTGAGAGAGAAGAACTTGGAATCCATTAGGGACTTTATCATATGCATCATCTATAAAGCCCTAAACGGTTTGGGACCCACCTACCTCCGTGACCGTATCTCCCTCCATAAACCTGCCCGATCTTTACGATCATCTGGGGAGGTCCTTTTATCACCACTGTCTATATCCCAGGCCCGCCTTGTGAGTACAAGGGAGAGGGCCTTTTCTGCTGTGGCCCCCCGACTATGGAACTCACTGCCTACTGAAATCAGGCAAGCTCACACTTTGTTAGCTTTTAGGAAAGACCTGAAAACATGGCTCTTTCGCTGTGCTTTCGGTGAGTAATTTCTGTTATATATTTCTGTGTTACTCCCCCCCGAACATCTATCCTCTAAACTGCCCCACTTTCATATGCCCCTGTCCACAGTGGAGTACCCCTCTGTCCCTCTCACTCCGGGTTTTATCTTTGTGTTCATGCGGCCTGCTCTTGTTTTACTGTTTCTTGATTCCTTGATGTGATGTTTATTATTATCTATTGTATTACTTTTAATTATGCTATGATATGCTGTTTTTATATTTTATTATATTGTATTGCTCTGGGCATGGCCCCATGTTAGCCGCCCCAAGTCCCCGCTGGGGAGATGGTGGCGGGGTATAAATAAAGTTTTATTA
Source organism: Anolis carolinensis (assembly GCF_035594765.1). Lineage (NCBI taxonomy): Eukaryota > Metazoa > Chordata > Lepidosauria > Squamata > Anolidae > Anolis > Anolis carolinensis. Next base: position 36,802,392 of record NC_085841.1, on the reverse strand, counting down.
TTATTATTATAACCTGCTATTCTACTACAGCTGGGTTATCACTAATGTTGAATACTTGTGCTTGTAACCCCACATTCCCACAGTTCTGCTATTCTTTAATTTTTATTTTTAGCACAATTGTGCAATTCCAGAACAGCCCCATTGCACCTTGGTAAGTAATAGGAATGTTGTGGGATTGGGAGCCATTGAAGGGTTTTATTCATTAATAGAATGGCAGAATCACAGGGAAGGAATAGACTGTGAATGAGATTTTTTTTTCATGTCAGGAGCGACTTGTGTGAGAGAATTGGCCATCTGCAAGGACGTTGCCCAGGGGATGCCTGGATGTTTTGATGTTTTTACCATCCTTGTGGGAGGCTTCTCTCATGACCTCGCATGGAGCTGGAGCTGATAGAGGGAACTCTCCCCAGGTTGGATTTGAACCGGCAACCTTCAGGTCAGTAACCCAACCTTCAAGTCATCAGTCCTGCTAGCACAAGGGTTTAACCCACTGCACCACCAGGGGCTCTTGAGATGCTCATAGCATTGTGCCATTTCACAAAACGTGCTGGTTTGCCTACCTCTTGTGATAAAGTTTTAAATCTTAACTGAATGGCTTTTATTTTGTCTCTTCTTTAAACTAACCAAAATAACAAAGTACGTCAAATTATCATGTGCCGTTGTAATGAGGGGAAATTTATCACACAGTTCTCTGTATCCAAGGAATTTTTGACATTTAGTCAGGAAGAGTGTGAAAACCTATCACACAGCACAAAGTGTTAAATTTGTTATGTCTTGTTTTCCCATCAATTCATTGCCTGGGGGAAAGGGCATGTTTTATTGAATCATTCCTCTTTAGCAGGACAGTGCATTTGTGTACTGATTTTCTTATCCTGGTTGTGCAAGGAAGGTTCTGTTTCAGAGAAGAGAAAATGAAAAGCAAACCTAAACTGGGAGAATTGTGCTTAATGTCATCTCCTTCTTTCCAGTGGAGTGAGTTATCTGAATATTATGGCTGCTAGTGGTTTTTTACTGTTTTTAAAACCCTGAGGACAATAAAACTTATTCTAGGGCCTGGGAAGAAGCTGAAGGACACATATTATTTTGATGGATCACCATAAAAGAAAAGCAGTGTGTAGGCACGATTTATAATGGCCTTTTGCTAAAGTCCGTCCGTCTTTTCCTTTATTCCAGCTGGGCACTTAATGAAAGAGCCATTTGTACTGAAGATGCAGATCAAAAATGTTGATTTTAAGACTGCTGGACATGGCCCTCATTTCCTCAGCTAGAAGAAATGGGGAAAGCTAGAAGATGTACTAATACATTTTGAGCCACTCATTACTAGCCTAGTATGTACAGATAAAAAGCAACTGACTATAAAACTAGCTTATCAAGAGTTCATTTTAGCATATGACCTATCCTCAGCTGCTTGGTAGAAATCCTACTGACTAACATGTTTTCCAGCTGCTCCATCCACACAAAAATGGAATAGGTGGCTTATATTGTCAATGGGCATGTTTGGGTACCTTTTTGGCCATCAAGACAATATCAACACTAATAAAATTGCAGATAAAGATCCAAGTATTGATATTTAGAGATGGGGTGAAACAGGGCAAATGTCGTTGGAGGTTTGGTATCTATAAGTTTTTTAAAATACTGCATTTATATTACATTTCCCCCCTAGATTACTCACTATCAGTTTCCTTCAGCAGCTAAAATTATTTCCTCCCTCCAATTGATTTTCAAAAATATTCCACTCATATTGGTTCAAACATGTCCTCATAGGTAGTTGTGCATCTATTGTGGTTCAAGTCAGGTTTTGACCACTTCCCCAATGAGATGTATTGCAATATAGGCTGTAGTGTTGCATTTCCTACTGTTTCAAGATGGGTGGTAGGAAGAGTAAAAGCAATTTGTTAATCCTTTTTATATCCCCCTTTCTCCTTTAACATTTATTTTTAGAGTTGTGGCATCATAGTGAATAAGTGAAATAGCATTTTTGCCCTGAAATGTTGCTTTTCTAACACATTGGCACATGGGCAATACTAATGTTAGGTGGATCTGTAATTGGTTAAGTGACCGAACTCAAAGGGTGCTCACCAATTACAGATCCACCTAATATTAGTATTGTCCATGTGAGGTCTAAGCAAAGCAAAATAGAGGGGTACCATGACTTCCCTTGATGTAGAATACTATGTCCAATTCTGGCACCACAATTTAAGAAAGATATTGACAAACTAGAAAGTGTCCAGAGGAGAGCAACTAAAATGATCACAGGTCTGGACACCATGCCCAATGAGGAGCTGTTTAAAGAGCTGGCCATGTTTAGTCTGCAGAAGAGAAGGTTGAGAGGAGACATGATAGCTGTGTATAAATATGTGAAAAGATGTCATCAGCAGGCTTATTTTCTGCTGCCCTGGAGACACAGAGCATATTGCAGAAAAGGAGATTCCACCTGAACATTAGGAGGAACTTCCTGACTGTAAGAGCTGTTCAACAGTGGAACTCACATGTTGTAGTGATGTGGTGGTTGCTTCTTTGGAGGCTTTTACAAAGGCTGGATGGTCATCTGTTGGGGGTGCTTTGTGCTTTTCCTGCATAGGAGGAGTTTGGATTGGATGGCCCGTGTGGTCTCTTCCATCTTTATTATTCTGTGATTCAATATGAATATAAGAACAATTACATTCACCCAAAATATGGGAACAAATCCTTATGTCAGCAAACCATTCTTCCAGTTAAAAAAAAATATCAGTGAGCTTCTAAGAAATTGCTATGTTCAGCAACAAACAGCTCCCTAAAAAGAACAGAACAAGTGGACATGGAAGTGATAATAGTTTCTAATCCCTGGTGAAAAGAAAAGACCTATACTGTGACAGCTCCCTCTTCTTTTGACCAGTCTGGAAGACTGATTTTGCAGAATTTGCTGTCTAGGGCAATGCTACTTAAAAATGGCAACTGTGGACAGTTGCTACTCCATGAGCCATTGCTTACCAGTCCGTGTTGAATTTCCACAATAATGTGTACATGTTAGTGATGGGGCAGAAGTCCCCAACACATCTGGAAAAAATGGTCAGTTTGCCACATTAGATAGCTCAAGAAGTAATGTATTTGTACCCCACTGTTATAATAGTTGATTTCATCTTAAATTATATGATTCTATCCAATGGAATCCTTGGAGATGGAGAGTGGTAAGATACTTAGAATTCTCTTCTAATATTATATTGTAAGGGAAGTGCATCACATGTCTATAATGCAGAATTCTGAGTACCCTATAATGATATCCTTTTAGGGATTATTATATCTCAGACATCTTGACTCTGGAAAGTCAATGTAAGAAAGATGAACCGAGAAGTAAGAGGAAAAGAAGCAAGTAAGTAGAGATCTGAGACAGGCATTGGTAAATATTAGTATTTATTCTAAATATCTGTTTATAATTGTAACTAAACTAGACAACTGAAAGCCTATTCAGAAAAATGCCCCTCAAAGTTCTAGGTTTTGCTTCTGTACAAACCAATTTTATTTTGTAGATCTACATGGCATCCTTGAAGTGACTGGCCTGACCTTGAAGGAACTGGGAGCGGTGACGGCTGACAGGGAGCTCTGGTGTGGACTGGTCCATGAGGTCACGAAGAGTCGGAAATGACTATGCGACGGAGAGAGAGAGAGAGAGAGAGAGAGAGAGAGAGAGAGAGAGATGGCATCCTCCCCTTCAGGGTGAGAAGGGCGGGATATAAATACAGTAAATAAATGGGGGCATTTGCAATTGGTGTAGAAAGTTTTGACTTGGGACCAAATAAATGTACTTCAAAACATGCTGAATAATTTTGTTTTGATCTCTTTGGAAGATTCCATGATTCATTAGCATACCTTGGCACATTTGATTGTGACTCGGGCAGTAAAAACAAAGGGTTTGTGATGCTAGGGCTGCAGTATGGCATGCAGTTAACGTAAGAATAAACTGTATTGAATTCAATGAGTATGCCCACTTAGGATTGCTTTGTTCTTCTTTTTGTTCTTCTCTGTTAGGGATTATCTCAGCAAAGAATACATTTGTATGTTCTTCTACACAAGGGATATGTTAATTGGACTTTTATTTCTGCCTGGTTGATAATAAGATGAATTAAGAAATTCGGCAACGTTCACTGAAGTACTGGAGTGCTTTTCTGTTCATGAGCTAGTATTGATATAACCTTGTACACTACTGATTTTTGGGGAGAGGGAGATGGGGAACTTTCCAATTTTCTGTATGAGTGTTTTTGTTCAATGTTGAATTAGATTATTACCCTCACGTATTACATTAAGAACCAAGTTCTCTGGGGAGGGGAGGAAACAGGAAGAGTGAGAAGCCCAGGGAGAAGTTAAAGCGTATACATAAAACATTTCACAATGGGTACTGGTGGAAACCATTGAACGAATTTCATCTACTGAAGGGTATTCCTCCTAAGATCTGTAATGTGGCCCATTAAGAATAGTGTGAAGATAGTTGTCCATTTTTGGTGAGCATATATTTATCTAATAACACTTTTATTGTAGTGATAATTCTGAAAAAGTTTGTGATTTTGTGCTGTCAGCCCATCACATACACTGGGAAAAAGAAAAACTGTGTACAATATAAAGAAATTACAATTTTTTAACTTGAGACAACGCTTTTCTAAAATTTCTATAGCTGACTTTTGCTGGAAGCTGACAATAGAATTGCATTGGAGGGTCTAGAGATTTTCAGAGTGGTGTTATCTCTAGAAATCCAGGAAGTTGACCATAGAGTCACATTGGAAGATCTAGATATTCCCAGAAAGAACATTTTAAACAAATCAGTGAATAATCAATGCCACACAAGTAAAAAAACAGAAATGTGGAGGGGCAACTGTAGTGAAACTGTCTGTCAACAGTGTCAATTGGTTTGTGCTTAGGAACTTTATCAGACGGGCTAAATTGCACATCATATAACGGTCCTACTCTACTTTCGCCACAGAACCCTCTGGTTCCCATCCCATGACATGAAACTACTTCCAGCAGGGCTCTGTGATGCAAGTAGAGTAAGAGCATCATATGTTGCGGTGGCGGAAACACAAGAGGCTTGTCGTGTTGCATAGCCAACAACGTGGGGAAGTCGGGCAGAGGACACTTCCTCCCATGGGATGGGGTAAAGGAAAAGTCAGATGATGCGGAGCGTGTGGCGATGCATTCCCCACAGCCCCTGCCGGATTCAACACAATGTGCAGCGAATCCCATAGGTAATGTGATGATAGGATAGCATCAAGACACTTCCCCTCTCATACTTGCCAAGCAGCTAGGGTCACTACATCTGCCTGAGGTTACAGACCACAGAAGAAAGGTGTCAGGATACTGGAGGACTCAGCTTAGGAGTGTGAAGTGTGTTCTTTTATTAGCACTGAAGTAAGTTTCTTCTGTCTCTCAAGTCACTTCTGTACATGGAATGGAAGTGGTGTCATCTCATCCTTTGCCTCGGCTAGCAACATTTCCTGGGAGGACAACCCTGTTAGCTGTGTATAATGACAAACCTTTAGCCCAGACTGATTTGTGATAGAACAACTAGTAGTAAACATAGCACAATTGTGATATATAGGGTTAACACCTACAAGGTAAAAGAATTGAGTTCTGCTTTCTATTGTATTAGTTGACTGCTGGCATGACCTTGGTTAAATCTGCCCCCCTCACTTTATTAATTTTGTTGTAGACACAATAGCTGTGTTATGATAACCGAAGTTAAGCATTTTATGGTGATAAAGTTTTAATGCCTCTACAAGCCTATGAATCTTTCATATTTTGAATCAATAAGCAAATACACAACTTGCTTTCTCTAATAAATAGATGACACAAGTCAACCTCTCACATTTAGTTCTGAGATAATAAAGAGAACACTTAGTGACTGATCATATTTCATGTCTTCTTTCAGTCCAGGACCCTTGAAAACCAAGTTAGGAACTAGACAATCTAGAGTCCACATGTTGTTTCCTTGTTGCAGGGGCTAATGTTTCAGGCCTCTGTTTGTTTTTCTTCATAAAAGAGCTTACAGGGCAAAACACAAGTGGTGCCTATTAGCTATAACCAGAGGCGGTCCAACCATAAGGCGAAATAGGCATTTGCCTGTGGCGCCATCGTCCCGGGGGCACCATCGTCCTGGGAGGAGGGCACCACTCTCCACCTCCTTCTCTTTCGGGCCTTCCAGCGACCGCACTGGGCCTTCCGGCCGGCGCAGACCCACCTTCGCACCACGCAAGCCCACCTTTGGGGCCTTCAGAGATTGTGAGGTCTGTAGGAACTTGGAAGCTAGGTATGTGGGGTTTATATATCTGTAGAAGGTCCAGGGTGGGAGAAAGAACTTTTCTTTGAAGCAGGTGTGAATGTTGTAATTAATCACCTTGATTAGCATTTAATGGCCCTGTGGCTTCAAGGCCTGGCTTCTTCTTGCCTGGGAGAATCTTTTTTTGGGAGGAGTTAGCTGTCCCTGATTGTTTACTGTCTGGATTTCTTCTGTTTTCAGAGTGTTGTTCTTTATTTATTGTCCTGATTTTAGAGTTGTTTTTTTTTAATACTGAGGGCTATCTGGGTTATCTAAGTCCACACTGCCCTATATCCCTGTTCAATGTTTAGTGCTAAATTTGCAAATATAGTAATTCCTACATAACATTACCATGTATTGAACTGCTTTTTCTATTGTTTTGTTGTAAAACATGATGTTTTGGTGCTTAATTTTTATAATAATAATGTAATTTGATGTTTTATAGGCTTTTCCTTTATACTTCCTTATTATCCAACATTTTCGCTTATCCAACGCTTTTATTTTTCAGTGATTGGTTTGGGGGGGGGGGCGCCAAAATTCTGTTCGCCTACACTTGAAAAATACCTAGGGCCGGCTCTGGCTATAACCTGGAAGAATTACTTTTTGGGTGAGAAATACCATTGGCTGTGCCCAGCCCAGGAATTTCAGGGCTTAGAACTTGCAATATTGAACAATGGTTAGCTTTTCTTTGGAAACTTTTCACACAGTGAGGTTTACCACAGCTTGGAAAGCTTACCCTTTAGTGTCTTTCCCAGAAGATACATTTCGCATGACTTCAGAATTTGATGAAATGTTCACCACACAAAAGTGATGGAGCAAAATCACAACATGATGATGTCACCACATCAAAATGCACCTGAAAATTGATTTTAGACTTCTGTTTAATTCAGCTTTTCCCTCATCCAATATTGGGTTTTTGTTTCTACTACAGTTTAAGACCATAGGTGGGGGGTAAGGAAGACTATGATAGAAGCCAATCAGTAAGACAGCCTGACTTTTATCATTCTTGGTCTGATCCGTACTTTGAATATGTTTTAATGGTTTTTAACTGTGGAATTTTAATATTATTTATATTTAATTCTGTTTTAATGTTTGTATATTTGTATATTTTAAATTGTATGCAAATGTTAAGCCGCTTTGAGTCTCTTCAGGGAGCGATAAAGCGGAGTATAAAATAAATAAATGAATACTCACATAAAATGTGTACACTTATGACATTATCGGAAAGGGCCATAGATTCGCCCTGCATCGGGGCAAATCCATGGGCTCCTGGTGGGGGGCATGGATAAGCTGCCACTCCACATCCTTCATTGCCCATCTTATCTTTCTCATCCCATGGGGAGAAGCGTTGTTGCCCAGCTTTCCCCTATTGAAAGGAAGGCAACATGGAAGGTTCCCATGTTGCCACAGCTTCACCTCCCTTTTCAGCTTCACCTCTCTTTTCAGCACGATGCCCAGCTGGAAGTCCCTTTACATTGTGTGCAGGGCGCTGTGCCGAAAATAAAGTGAGGTAGTGTACAATGGGCAAATGTGGTGGTAACTATATGTAAAAGGGGAATAGGAGCAGGACTTGGAGGGAACTACAGTGGACCTTTGGAATCTACTGGAGTTTGGCTTCAGGACCCCCCCACCACTCCACACATGGATACCAAATCCATGGATACTCAAGTCCTATTATATGAAATGCCATAGAAAAGCGGCGTTGTTTATATAAAATGGCAAAATCAAGTTTTACTTTTTAGATTTTTTTGCAGTATTTTCAAGCCATGGGTGATGGACTCTATGAGTGCACAATTTGTGGAAATGCCACTTATTGAAGGAATACCATTCTCACAATGAACCTATGATAGCTTTCATTAGGAATTCATGTTAATCTTGGTGTTGAGATGGAGAGAGGGAGAGTGCTTTTGGAATACAAGTCAGTGGCCTGAAGCGTTCGGAAGATTTTTTATGAAAAAGGAGCAAAAAGGATATTATATTAGTCATTTTGGACAAACAGGAAATTGAAGAATTACTTTTTCAGAATTGCAGTCATAATAGGAATCGACCACTTTCTTGCACCTATTTTTCAGAAGCAGCTTTCAAAGCTGTGAACAGAGGTCTGCTATTGTCAAGTAACCAAAGCTGCTTGAATTGACTTTTGAATGTGGCAGAAGAGATAGTTCATGCTCTTCTTGTCTATATTTCCCACTGCCAGCTATATCACCAGGTTGATGGAGCCCCTGATGGATTAAAGTCTTGTGACTTGAAGGTTGGGTTGCTGACTTGAAGGCTGCCAGGTTCAAATCCCACCCGGGGAGAGCGCGGATGAGCTCCCTCTATCAGCTCCAGCTCCATGCGGGGACATGAGAGAAGCCTCTCACAAGGATGGTAAAAACATCAAAATATCCGGGCGTCCCTTGGGCAATGTCTTTGCAGACAGCCAATTCTCTCACACCAGAAGCAACTCTGGTTGCTCCTGACACACACACACACACAACAAACAAAAAAACCCCCCAGGTTGATAAAGGCTTCTTGCCCCGGTGAGAAGTACTAGCTGATGTGTGGCACCATACACTTTTGATGCAATCTTAGTTCTCATGCTCCATTTATGGTACAATAGGATGAGCACCAGCCTCGTAGCTCACACCATGAAGCTGCAAGATTCCATCCTTGTACAAAGCCATAGAATAAATCCAAAAGCAACCTGACTTGAATTCTATTCCTAATTCAGGCTAGTTATAATCATTTGGCCATGTTTTTCTGGAAAAAAGTCCCATTGAAGGCAGTGGGATTTACTTTTGAGTCAGCATACCCAGGGATGCACCAACATTGCAATATTAATTAGTCTTGTGCTTTTGTATAGAATCGCTATTTGTTTATGTTTGTTTAATTTATGTTTCCCCATTTTCATTTTCAACCTATAAAGCTCGGAACGGTTTGGGGCTCATCTACCTTCAGAATTGTCTCTCCCCCTATGAACCTGTACGGTCTCTTCGGTCATCGGGGGAGGTCCTCCTCTCGCTTCCGCCAGCATCACAAGTGCGGTTGGTGGGGACGAGAGAGAGGGCCTTCCCTGTAGTGCCCCCCCCCCCCCGGTTATGGAATTCACTGCCTGGGGAGATCAGGCAAGCCCCCACCTTGATGGCGTTTCGGAAGAGTCTGAAAACTTGGCTTTTCACCCAGGCCTTTGGTTAAAATTGCCTTTCTCCATCACAATTATTATGCTCCTCGACCTTTTGTACTGGTTGCTTTTCTCCTGATTCCTGATTACTTGATATTATTCAGGACTCCTCCCTACCTAATGTGACCTTAAATGATTCTAATGCACTTTATCTATTTACGAATTTGTTACTCATAATGTGCACCTTGCTTATCCACTATTGCAACCTCATTGTTTTTAATCGGATGTTTTAATTCTGTGTTGTGTTTTTTCGCCTATTGTGTATATTTTATTATTGGTTTTTGTTGTTGTCCTTTGATGTTTCATATTTTATCATTGCTTATATTTTGATTTTGCTGTAAGCCGCCCCGAGTCCCCTTCAGGGGAGATGGAGGCGGGATATAAATAAACTTATTATTATTATTATTATTATTAATTCTACAGTGTAGAGGCAGCGCAGTTGGGTGGCCAAGCATGGAAGGCCATGCCCCTGAAACCTTGGAAGTCCATCCCCATGCACAGAGCAAATGCCCTTTAGGGGCATTTGTTTTTGCCAAATTTTAAGGCTTCCCTGGCTCATCTCTTGTGGATCAAAAACTCTGTCTCCCCAAAATATGGTGGAAATGCCCCCATATCACCCAGATGGCATTTTGGGGACCCCTCAAGGGTCCTTAACACCACAAAAACACCTTTTAGTTTATAGTTGAATTTGTTTACTATTTTTTGTTCAGTGACTTTTTTTACTTGAAATTGTGACTGGGGAAGGAGGAAAGGGACACCTTGAAATGAAGTGAGAGTCAGAATACTTATTGAGTGTTTTGTGTTAGAAATCTAATGAGTGGAATATATTTATCAGTCAATTGTCAAAGAATGAATGAATCAAACAGGATCCTTGATTATAGCAGGGCGGACTCTGCAGTGGCTGATAAAGCACTTCCAAAGATAACATCTAGAGTTTCCTCAATATGTCCGGCTCAATAGGGAGATTACTGGAGTATTAATGTTACACTGCTGTATCAAATTCAAACAAATAAAATGGCTTTTGTCCCCATCTGTTGTTAGCTCATATAGACAAAATGTATTGGGCTATCCTGGTTGTATTCTATTCAATTAAATAGGCCGAGATAAGACCTATACTGTTTCTCTAGTATAGAATATTTGACAGCACAGGATGAAAAATTATTCTGGAGTATGCCAATATGCTTGACAAATGAAATCCATCAAGAGCTTAAATGAAGTCTTGTTCTTTAATCTCCTGACTTTCATTAGAGCATGGAGCTTTCAATTTTTTGTATTTATTCTCTCCCCGTCCTGCTTTTTGGAGGACATTAAAACAAGGACAAACTCTCTAACTTCTTTGTCCAGGAAAAATGGCTGTTTGCTCTATGCCCCTTGTTTCTCAAATGTTTGGACTCCAGAGAGCTACAGAACCAAGGCACGCTGGGGAGGATGGTTTAGAAAATCGCATGCACCATAGCAATTGACTCAGCTTTCCCAACCACAATGAATGAAACTCTTTCAACCTGAAAGATTGGAGCACAGATACCTCTCCCAGCCTACAAACAGCTCCTGGCCTCCATCATTCGCAAGATGGTGACCCCACAACCAGGGCCGTAGCCAGAAAAAAATTTCGGGAGGGGTTTTGAAAATTTCGGGGGGGGGGGGGGTTGAACCCCTAGCACCCCCTCCCCCGGCTACAGACCTGTCAATATCTGCTTGAGATAGTGCCTGGAGGGACTCTTAATGTTTTGCGTCTCATAGACATAGCGTGGGGATTTGGTTAACCAGTTAAAATTCATGAGTAAACCAGGTTTTTTTTTAACCTGAAAAATTTCGGTGGGGATGGGGGGGGGAGTTGAACCCCTACCCCCCCCCCCTCGCTACAGGCCTGCCCACAACATAATGAGATGTTCTCTATTTGTGAGATTATTTTTTAGATTTGTTTCTTGTTCAGAATGGTTAGTAATACTTCATTAACCCTATATAATTTTTTAAAACTTTTTGTGTAATTGTAACATTACCCCATTATAAAATATATTGTTTTGAAGTTGAGCCCATCATTTTGAAACGCCCTGTATAATATGCTGTATATAAGGCTGCCTTTGGAAACTGTTTGTAAACTACAGAGGATCCATGATGCTAGGGCTAGTTAAAGGGAACATATAACTTATTTGTTGGAGCATCTTCACTGGTTATTTGTTTGTTTCTGGGCATATTTCAAAGTGCCAGTTAATACATGTATAGTTTGAATACAGATTATCTGAAAGAAATATCTCCTGATATGAACCAATGTGAGTTTTAAGGTCTTTGGGTGAGGCCTTTCAATCGGTCCCACCTCCATCAAAGACATGTTTGGTGGGGATACATCATAATGGGGTCCCTCCCTACTTTCTTTTCATCAGCAAATACCTTTCCATTTCCCAGGGCTTTGATTGTTAATTGGCTCTTGTAGAAGGTCTATTAATTGGAGGGCACCATTTTTTGAAGTCAGTTTTCACTGGCTCTTCAATTGTTTTAAATTAATATTTTAATGTAATGGTAATGTAATGTAATGCTATGCCTTGTATTTATTTATTTATTTATTTATTTATTTATTTATTTATTTATTATTTGTTACAGTATTCATACCCTACCCTTCTCAGCCCAAAGGGGACTCAGAGCAGCTTACAGAACACACATACAGCAAATATTCAATGCTGATTATACAATTAATAAGGACAGACAACACAAACAGAGGTAAAGGCAGTTTTTCCCATCTTATGTCCGACATGTTGGAGGCTGTCCTTGACTCCAGTGTCTTTAATACCTCCCCGCTAAAAGCAGTACCTATTTATCTACTCGCATTTCTGTTTTTGACCTGCTAGGAGGGCAGGTGAGCTGGGGCTAATGGCGGGTGCTCACACCAACCCAGGCTTGAATTGCTAACCTTTCAATCAGCAGGATTTTTCTGCAGCACAGCCTGCTGTGCTAAACTCAGCCCGTAATATTATCTGAATTCTGGTTTAATTTATAATGTAAATTGCCAGGGGCCCCATATTGGGATATGTTCAAAGCAGATAATCTGTATTGTCTTTTACATAACAGTTTAGAAGGGGCCTCAGTCTTTGTATGCAACTAGGGCCCCTTCTGCACTGCCATATAAAATCCAGATTATCTGCTTTGAACTGGGTTATAGGGCAGTGTAGACTCATATACTGTTATCCAGTTCAAAGTAGATAGTGTGGATTATCTACTTTGATAATCTGAATTATATGGCAGTGTAGGAGGGGCCTAGGTTTTAAACAGATGTCTGTTTATAAACCAGATTTCTCAAAGTTAAAAAAGGGAAAAGAATCCTGGCTAACATCACATTAAATTGCAAATGAGATTTGTAATAGCTGGGGATTCTGGAAGTCCAACAAGTAACTTTTCCAATCTCTGGGTTTGCTAGTCTCTAATATACTTATGGCAGCTGTCTAACCTACAAAGCTCCAATACTATTGTTAGATTAACTGCCAACAGCTCAAGGAACTAGCTGTTAATCCACCTGTTTCCTGGGTAAGCGAAACACACTGTAACTTTCCTGGAGATTGTGGAAGAAGATAAAGATGTTAGGATTAGATCACCAAGGAGGTAACACCTGTGCTCTTGATGTGAATTTTTTTGGCAGCCTGTCAAAGCATTCATGTTCAGGACTATTTTTAAAGAGGCTAGTTTTCAGAACTGTGGAGTTCTAGGAGCCAGAGCACAACACGGCTCCACTGAGCCTGGAGAATCTCCAGAAGCATTCAACATAAATTGCTGGTGTGCTTGGCTTTAGCCATTGCATGAACAATTCTACCTAATCTTCTGGAAAATCTAATTTGAAAAGTGCTATATTTTATTAAGCTAAAAGTCAAGTAAGTTTTTATTTTGCCTTGTGTTGTTAGATGTTTTCAGGTTGATCTGATGTATGGAGACATTATAAGTCTTCTTGGTATGACTTATTCACAGGAGGTTTGTTGTTGTTTTCCTCTGAGGCAGTGGTTCTTAAATTTTTCTTTGCCATGAACGTTCCTTAAATATATTTTGTTGCCACAGGCCACAAAAACTTAACTGAAGATTTAAAGCCCTCATCAATGTTTATTTAAAGTTGCTACTCAAGCATAATCATCAAATTTGAAGAGAACTATTTTTCTTAACTACAGTAGAGTCTCACTTATCCAACACTCACTTATCTAATGTTCTGGATTATCCAACGCATTTTTGTAGTCAATGTTTTCAATATATCATGATATTTTGGTGCTAAATTCGTAAATACAGTAATTACTACATAGCATTACTAATGTATTGAACTACTTTTTCTGTCAAATTTGTTATATAACATGATGTTTTGGTGCTTAATTTGTAAAATCATAACCTAATTTAATGTTTAATAGGCTTTTCCTTAATCTCTCCTTATTATCCAACATATTCGCTTATCCAACGTTCTGCCGGCCCGTTTACGTTGGATAAGCGAGACTCTACTGTACTTTTATTATGAGGACCTTACTGAATTTTCATTGTTACAGCTAGTCTTTTAAAAACCATTTTCTTACTACTATGTAGCTATGAAGGCAGCTTTTTGCTATATGTGCAGTAGCAAGAAATGCTATGTGTTTTCTCCCAACCGCTTGGTGTCATTTACTTGTGTGTTCTCAGCATGTGCAGAAGTAGCAAGTGATGAGTAATTCTTTTGATATCAGTTCTTTTCATAACTTTTTTTGAATTCATTTTTATTAAAGATAAAAAGTGAAAAGTAAAATAAAAGTATTTTCTTTTTACAATAAAAGTGGGGGGAACATAAACAATAAAGAAAAGTAGGAATAAAGAGATAGTAAGAAAGCTTCTAAAAAAAAAGGATTGAGAGTATTTGTTGACTTCCAATCTCTTCCATCAAAGTTAAAATGTCCATCTATTTGTATATAAATGTATATTCCTTTTTAAGTATACAACCACCCTTTTGTACATACTCTTATTATAGTTGGCAGTCCATTTCTCATCTTTCTTATTTTAAATATTCTTTCAAAAGTGTCTAGTCTGCTGTTTTCTTTGGTATCTTGATTTCTTTTAAGGCATTGTGTTAAGTTATCCATATTCATAATATCTAATATTTTAAGTATCCATTCTTCTATCAGAGGGGTTTCTCTCAGTTTCCAATTTTTGGCATAGACTATTCTTGCTGCCATCACCAAGAAGTTGAATAGTATGTCTTTACTTAAGTCAATTTCAAAGTCTATCATTCCTAAAAGGAAATATTCTGCTTTCATTTGAAATTTTATTCTTAGTGTTTCCTGAATTTTTTCATGATTTTTTTTCTCAATAATTATTTGTAATTTTACAAGTCCACCACATGTGGAAGAATGACCCCTCATGGGTTTCACATTTCCAACACTTATCCTGTAAATTTTTATAACATCTTGCCAATTGTTGTGGGGTTCTTTTCATAACTTTTGAATGGTTTGAGATTCTACGAGTATAATGACATTTTGCACAAATGATGCATATTAGTGACAAAGGATTCTTGCTCTTAGAGATAAATGTATAGCCTTCCTTCCTCCCTACTGTCTCATAAAACTTAGTAACATTTAATCAAGCCATGTGAAGATATTGTGATTCCTTGTGGGTCCATGGATCACAAGTTAAGAAGTTCTGCTCTAAAGGATCTGGACACAACGGCCCCATTTATATTGGAAGAAAATCCAGTCTAGCAATTGCATTAGCCTGGGGTGTCCAAATGACACACTGAGGCTAATATGTTTTAATCCAGGTTTATCCCTAAGTGCCCCAAGAAGGAACCTTGCATTGTAAAAATGACCATTCTCAAAGGTTCATTCAAGGCACAGCATGCAGTGGACAAGTCTAGCTTCCCTACACGGGCATCCTCCCCCTCAGACTCACACCAAATGGCTTGCTGGCTGTCCCCATGATGCACAATGGCTTCTAGTGAATACATCCCAGAAATCTCAGCCAGTTTACCAGCTGTTAGGATTTATGGGAGTTGAAGGCCAAAACATCTGGAAACCCACAAATTGAGAACCACTGCTTTAACGTGACTTTGCTTTCCTTTGGGCAAAGCCGGGGGTGCTCCAGAATTTGCTGGAAACTCCTGTAGCTTCAAGGTAATTTGGACAGTAGAATCATATCCCATTTGGCTTAATATGCTATCCAGACTGGACACTAGTGCCATTAATATGCTATCTAAACTGGACACTGGTGCCATTATTACCACTGCCATTGGTCCCAGCTGGCTACGGAGCTTTGTCCAAGCTTCCTACAAGCTTCCCTCTTTCTGACACCAGCAGAGGTGTTGCAATGGCCAGGAGCTTGGATGGAGCTCCGTGGCTAGTTAGGGATAGTGGTGATACAGAAGAGGTGAGATGCAGTGTGCCCCAGTGGATGCCCTTCTGGGCTGTCAAGACAAACATGCTGAATCTAGGGTTGTTCTGGAACAGATTTACACCATGCTAAATTTCTTGGTATAGATGAGCCCTTCCAGAGACTGGGTAGTTGGTGGGATGAAGAGAAAGATTTCAAAGCTTAGACAAACTAATGGAGAACATAGTGCTTCAGGCAATCATGTTACTAAATTTAAAAAAAAGGCTGTCTATACATGCTTCCACTATATATTTGCTATACCACTATAGACATAGTGATAAACTCAAAAATATTTTTAAGCATCCTGTTGTGATGGAGTCTTTGAGTAATGATACTACTAGGTGCACTAGAAGAGGAAGAAAGACTACTCGTGAGCAAGACTCCGATGAGGAGCAACAAAGGAAGCTGATCCGGGAAATACTTATGGAGCCTACTGATGATTACTCATTTGAGGGCTTTGAGGGGGATGATGGGATTGAGAATCAGGAGGATGGGATGACAAGTTCAGAGGATGAGGTAATGGACTGGACTAAGGTGCAAGAGATCCAGGACATCTTTAGAGAACCCACAAGTAGCGACACGTTTGAGGGTTGGCACAGTGGGGATCCAGCTGGGTCTTGGGTAATTATGGGTTTGGATAAAAGATGGA